>NC_135785.1:18490000-18790000 GCF_051106095.1 Pogona vitticeps | reverse complement strand
AGTGGGGAATCGAACTCCGGAACTCGAAATCTGTGCCACCTTACACCTAAACTACTGAGGTATCCAGCCTGCTGTGTGCATTATAAGACAAAAAAAAGTGACTGGGACAAAACCTGCCCCAACAAATTACTGTTTCTTGCCATAGTGGTATCCTTGTGCCCCGTCAATTCAAGGTCCCTGAACGTCCATACTGTTGTTCGGTAAGGGGGTGATGAACATTGGAATTCTCAGTGCATGTTGATAGTGGAATTTTATAGATACTGTACATTGTTAAACTGTAAACCTGCTCCTAACATTCAGTCCCTTGGAATTGCCTTCGGGTCAGGAAATCCTTAGAATTCACTCAATGCAGATTTTGGGTGAGGTCTGAGGATGCACCAGAAGAAGAATATTGTGTGCTGTGTGTGTTGTAAAATGCACAGACATTTTACAACACACACAGTCCTTCCCTGATAAGTTGATAGGTGCAAATTTTATAAGTTCGTTTTTCAAATTAAAACAATGTTTCTTGATTCATTAGGTTCTCCTTTTCATTCATTAAAAGTTAAATCAAACAGACTAGTTGACAAATCTGTGCAGCCTTGTGCTTTTTGCATGCTCTGAGCTCTTAATATGTATTCATAATCAGGCCTATTGGAGAGTTGCAGATGGCTCTGTGTGAAGGAAAGTGTTTCTGACCCTTCTGTCTCAGAGCCATTGTGCACTATATACACTACAGACAGCTAAATAAGATGTGCCTGATATCTTTATCTTTAGACTGGCAGCCTGCTTGTATACATTGATACACACCAATGTATTGTGGAAAACGAAGCATACATTAGGAAAACTATCACTCTTCAATCAGAGTTAACTCCAGTTCATTTGCATTTGGGTGCACCAGATTGGATAACAATTCTTATACTGTGATGTTTCTCGTTTTTTTCTTTTCTTAGATTAATATTAAAAGCAATTACAAGAACATTTGCAACTACGGAGCTGCTAGATCCAAGTGAGACACACACCCCCCCTGATCCCTCCAAGTATCTCTGCAGGCTGATAATACATAATTCAGGTAAATTGTTATTGGCTAAAATAAAATAAAACCCACCGGCAAATATACAGGGTTAAAATATACTTTCAGCTGGTCATAAGCAGACATTAAATAAAACTTCCCCTTTCCATAAAGGAAACACCTGCTAAAGAACACATTATTTGTCCTCTGGCAAAGTGGCAAAGACACTGTCAAGCTGGACTCAACGGTAAGAGAACTTCACAGCTTATGTGTGGCCTTGTGCCTCTCTTGTACTGGGACACAGAGAATGGCCTCTCCAGTAGAACTTAGAAGTACTGTAATGTAGAAATAATACTTGTAGAATTAGACAAGCTGATGTTGCCTGGAATCATTGCAACAATGCAAAGACTTAAACCCTGATGCTCAGATTAATTTTATATGATTGGGAATGATTGTCTGTTTTCATTCTGGAATTAACCTTTTTTTAAAAAAATAATAAATGCCAGTTGTGACAGACTTCTGTTGTTGTTGCTTTCTTCCCTTGGAGGTCTATAAAATTCTGTAGGACTCTTAGAAAGAGGTTCAGGTATCAGATTCCCAGACCTGAAAGCAAATGCAATAATTTCAATCCACTTGTAAAGCTCATTAGACTTATTTGCTGAGCCTTGGTAACTTATAAGGTTTTGGGACCATTTGTAGATGGTTAGGGTGCTACTTATTAAGGGTGCTACTGGTTATGCATAGCTGGAAACATTTTATGCTGTTTGTCATATTTGCAGTACTTATCTAAGATCCAAGACCTTTGTTTTATTACAATATTAGAACAACTAATAATTTACTAGTTACATTTCTGTCTCACCTTGCCTCTATAGTCAGTATTTTATTTTATTTTATTTTATTGGATTTGTACCCCACCCATCTAGTGCCAAGTCACTACTGTTGGCAGCTATAACAAAGTAACATAAATGAATAAACAGAATTAAATCAATAAGCATGCAACAGAGATGCTCATGGTTCTCCCTTAGAACAATCCTAGGTCAGGTCAGACTAAGACTGGCCCAAGGCTATCCAGTGATTTTTTTTAACTCCCTGGGTATGAAAAGTTTAATTTCCTACATTGCATTCCAGATGAAGTTTTGCAGTTCAGAGCAGAGTTGCCTTAAGCTGTAAAGGACATGTGATGGTCCTCTGATATTCTGAAGCTTTGCAAGTTGCACATTGCTTTTCTTTGATGATTGTTCATTGGAAGGCAACAAGATTCCTTTGCACATTGATCATTCAGACATAGCAGCTTTAAAAAAAATGTCCCTGCAGGAATAATGTTTTATAATTTAGTAGTATATGTGAAACTACTCTTCTTGTCTCTTTCTACTCAGCACACTTTCATTATTGCATCTGTGAGTCTGTGTTCTTTGTATCCTAACAGAATTTATTGTTTCACTATATCTGGCTGTACAGCTTGATAAAGCAGAGACATTTTACTTTAATCACACCATACAAGATGGGGAGGTCATTAGTGAAAGTGATGGTCCATGGATTCAAGACCAACAAAGTACTTATTCGAGTACAATACATAATTAGCTTACAGTATTCAATGTCATGCAGTGAGGTGATGGCAACTGGGTTCAATAGCTTTAGAAAGGGATTAGACAAATCCGGGAAGGGTACCTCTATCAACAGCTTTGAGCAGCAGCTGCTGCATAGCACTTCATGGTTCAAAGGCATCTCTCTAAGTATCAGTTGCTCAGAGACAGAAAGAATGAGGCTTGTTGACTTTATCCCCTGCTTGTAGCATATTCTCTAACTGGCCAATGCTGGAAACACCAGGCCGAAAGGGACAAGATTCCAAACCGAACAAGCAAGGCTCTTATATAATAATAATCATCACCATCATTTTAGAACTGCAGAGGGACCCTATGGATTATTGAGTCCATCCCTTAACAAGGAGGCACCGTGCGGAATCGAACTCCCAACCTCTGACTTCACATGTTTGTGGCAGAGCTTGGAAACATTACTTCTTTTGACTAAAACAACAAAGAACTGGTTTAATTGACATAAACGTTCGTATGTTCTGCGCCCACTCTATCAGGTCATTGAGTCAAGCCTCAGTAGGCAGGTATTTATACACCAGGATGTGTATGGGAGAGGGATCCCCCTCTCACACAGATACTGGATATAGTGACAGATAAGGACTCTGGCGAATAGGGTTCACATCCCCGTTCAACTATGGGAACTCATTGGGGGAGTGGAATTGGTAAAACCACTTCTTAAAAATATCTAATTCACCTTGAAAACCCTATTAAGGTTGCTATAGGTCAATTCTGAGTTGATGGCACAGAAGACACATATGTGCGTATGGGAAGTATTCTGAAAGTGCTAATCCCAAAAAGAAATTTTTAAGCTCTCCTTTTTTTTTGGAAAAGGATATGCAAAAATCAACATATGACAGTGTATGGAATTTCAAAGAAGAATCTTCTGATGTTGCTTGCATAACCTTCGTACACATGCCCTCTATCCAGAGTTGGAAAGGGCACCAAGATTCTGTATACACAGAGATGTATGTAAACATGTCGACATTTTTGGATTCTCTATGTCTTATCTCTTTGCAGGTTGCTGAAGTCAAATATATGACATTTATGTTCAGAAGCCCCATTTTCAGGTTTGAAAGACATACCCAGGCAAATATAAACATAAGCTTTAAAGGTCTTGCTACCCTTTAACAATTGAAACAAAAGTAAATGCATCACCACACACAATGGAGAGTTAAATATAAAATTCAGGATCACAAAAAGTGGTAAGGAAGAGATAGAGTTAAAGTACTTACTATGTAAGGAACATTATAAGCAACACACTTTGCTTCATTAAACCGTATTTGGCCATTAATTAAGATGGGTTATGTTTTTGAAAGCGGATGGGTGGACTTAATGGCAGTTGCCATGCCAGTGGCTAAATCAAATGTCCATACTTAGTAGCTATTGATATAAACTGATGCAGACAGTGTCCAGAATCCTGTTACTTATGCCTGCTGGCAGAACCCCAAAGGTGTATATCTCAGCAGCAAATTGTCACCAGTTAAGAAATCTAGGTTTGTATTTGTTGTTGTGACTGGTTTGTTTGACAATAGATACATGCATATGAACCATTCAGTGCTGATATTTACACGACTGGGCTTATGGTGGCAGGGATACATAACAGGATTCTGGCCAGCATGAAGAAGAATCACCAGCTGGCTGCATCTTGTGATTAGAAATGGGGGTATTCGTATACAGATACGAATATCCACGCACAGCTGGACTTAACAAGAGTTTTTTCACCACAGGGGTGACTCGGCAGCTGTGCAAGGAGACTCGTCCTCTCTCCCCCTGTCTGGAGTTGGGTAAATGAGCGGAAAGAAAGTGGCATTCTGGGAGCAATTGGAAGGGTGACCGAGGCTGCCGCCACTGGCGGACACATGAGTAGATGGTCCGGCTCCTGGGGCCAGTCCCTCGTTAAGTCCAGCTGTGATCCTTGAAAAAGTTTTTGATTTGCCCAGCCCCTTTTGAAGACAGAACAGTGAAGTGGACAAACTTTGGCTCTTTTACTAGATTCATATCCTACGTTTCTCCCAAAAGTGAGACTCAGGTCACCTGAAATGAAACCATTTTTAGTATCAAAACACAACTCACCAATATTAAAGTAATTAACCAAGAGAAAAGGGAACTGTTGGGAGCTGATTAGATTGGGGTGAGTAAGGGGAGATAAATGAAACATATACAAAAGTATGCAAACTCTGGAGAAAGAGATTAAATTATTAAATTAAATTAATTTAATTTAAATAATTAAATTAAATTATTGAAATGATATCATATGTTGGCCTTAAAATGTACATTTCCTTTGTTTGGTGCTTTGTTAATTTGATAAGTCTCAAAATATTCAGAATTGCTGCAAAATGACTTTGAATAGAATACTGTTAGTCTTTCTATAAACTCTGCATAACTTGCCATGGCTAATTGCACCTGATTGGCAAGGTCCTAGGGAGCATTTGGGATGTGCAGTTGGATGTGCAACCCGGCATACAACTGAGACACATACTCGCACCCCATCAATTTGCTTCATTTGACGTGAAAAGTTCCATAAAACATATAAGATCCTGAAGAGGTATTTGGCCTGTAATGATTTAAACCAATAAGGAATATTAATAATGTGCTTTCCATTTCAGTTATTAAAATAATGAATGGTTAATGGATAGCCAAAAAACTTCACCCGTTAGAGTAACAAACTATTTTTTAATGAATAGGGTCCATGATCTGGGACAAAATATTGAACAAGAAGTATAATGCGTTACTGTAATAAGGAAAACCAGTGGGATACTTTTTAAACACTGTTAACAAGTAACAGGAAGACATTATTCTTAAAAATCAATTTTTCAAGCTCTTTTTAATTTCAAGTATTGTTTTATCAATGTTATACAGCAGTACTTGTTAGGACGACCATTGGGAGGAAAATATCAAATATTGAGCGCCACCTAATGGATTATTAATGTAAAATGTTAGGACAAAACTGTTTCCTGTAAACTATGTGAAGACCAGGGCATTATTCCTTAAACTTATGGAAAACTTGAACAAGTTTTTTCTTCTCTCCCTCAGTCTCTTGGGAGCTACAGTTTTCAGGGTGAAGCAAATGGCAGTGTGACCATACCGTTAGACACAGTAACTGAGAGAGAAACCTCAGGCAGCTGATTCTAGGTGTCATAAAAGAGCTGTGGATTTTTTTAAAAAATTTTATTTTTTTGCTTCAGATGCCAAAATAATGGATAACAAGTACCATGGCTTGGAAATGCACGAGACAGGAGGGACAGCACCATTTGTTGTTCCAGATCAGAAAGTAAAATGTGTTTGGCAGCGTTCTGAAGATCTCAAACAAGCAAATAAAATTGCTGGACTTCATGAAATTATAAACCTAGAATTCTTCGGAGAAAACTGTTTCACTGATGGCACTAATAAACTTATTAAAATGTTACATTTCCTCCTACAAATAGCACCAATTGTGAGATAGGATGGTTTTCTGAGACTTTTGTTATGTGTCATTAAGTCACATCTGACTTAATAGTGTTTTATACTAATGCTATATATTATACTATTCTGATAGGATTTTCAACATTTGCGAATTTCCAAGGCTGAGCAAGGATTGAATCCAAGTCTCCTAAATCTTAATCTTCTCAACTGAGTCCGTATGGGCCCCTGGAGGTGCCCTGGCACATTGGAAGGAGCCATAGACTGGAAATAATTCTTCACACACCGCCTTATAAGGTTTGTTATGCTACTTATACAATCCTGATTTGACCTGTATTACTTTCATACTGTGGCCAAAAAATGTTGAGAATGGCTGCAGTAATCCACACTGATTCTCACACAAGTACTGATGATATAATTGAAAAATGATAGATGATTGGTTATAAGTTTTCCCCACCCCACCATAGTTACTGTGTTTACCTATTCCCCCTCTCCACAGTGACTATTTAATAACTTTTTAAATAAAAGACGGTTGCTCGTAATGTTTATGTATGATACTCAAGAGATTGAAAAAGCAATTTATTCACTGGATGAGTCTATATAAGGTAGAGCAGCAAAGGGCAGGCTCCCCCCCCAAAATGCCTGTCTGAAGAAGCCCTGAAAAAGGTTGATTCAATGAGTGACTGCATGAGAAGACAATGTAATGGGGAGACTAAGCCCTCTCATCCATAGTGAAGAGAATGACTAAAGACAGCCAGGCCAGACTGAGGAGAGAAATGCCAGGGAAAACAAAGAGGTAATCCTAATTAGTTGCTAATTAGTGGCCAGAATCCTATTAATTAGTTACGTTCATGTAAATGTGCAGGTGTAAATTGTAGCGACAAATTGCTGCCAGTTAACTAATCAACACTTGTGTCTCTTCTGAGTACCCTTACATAGGCTGGCATGTAATAGAAGGATATGAGCAGAAAGCAAAGCAAAAAAGTAAAGCGTGCTGCTTATATACCGCCCCATAGCGCTTCAAGCACTCTCTGGGCAGTTTACAATTTTTTTAATTATGCAGGCTACACATTGCCCCCCCCAGCAAGCTGGGTACTCATTTTACCGACCTCGGAAGGATAGAAGGCTGAGTCAACCTTGAGCCGGCTACCTGGGATTTGAACCCCAGGTCGTGAGCTGCAGTACAGCGATTTAACCACTGCGCCACGAGGCTCAACATTAATTGTCATTAATTAGAGACAATTTACCACTGCAGTTTATGCCATTGAATTAATGTCGGTGTAATTAAGTAATAGGGTTCCAGCCAGTGGATAGAAAGAAGGTAAGACAGGTACAGAGAAAAAAAAAATGATATTATATTACACATAATGTAATGCCCACTGGAGCAAAACACCCAGTTTAATGTAGCATAATTTTGATTCCTAATTATGTTTGTGAAATACTGTAATTTCATATTTGTGTTTGTAAAACCATCCAGGCATGGCAAAATATTCACAGCTCAGTTTCCTAGCCACTGTATCGGGCCCAACATGGCACTATCATCACCATTCCAAAAAACGGCCAGGGGACAGAGAAAACATAAATTAATTAGATTTCACTGATAGATATGACAAGAGGTTGCTAGAAGAATAAATCAGAAGTTGTAAATGTTACCTTTCTAGGCTGTAACTCCTGTAATTCCTTACTCAGTGTAGCCAGCTAGGGTATTCTTTGAGTTGTAGTCTCCCCTACAAAAATTTTCCAACCTCTTTCAATACACATCATTTTGGATGTTTCCTTCTTTGTCTGCCCACCCATCTCTCGGTTTTGTCCACCTGGGCTCTGATGTAGTTATTCTAGTAAGGGCTGTTCCATTTTGTTGCCAGAAGAGAAGTAAGAGCTAGTCCCTCTCCTTATTCCACGCATAGAATCTGATTGGACCGATAGTTGAATAGTTCAGCACTGAAGTGGGACATCTTCCTGCACAACACCCATAGGGAAGCAGCCTGCCTCCCAAACTACCACTGTTGCACACTCCATAGCATTTGCAATCTAAGGCATCTGCCTCACTCTCCTTAATGGTAGGGCCAGCCCTAGTTCCATAAGATTAAGGGATAGGGTACATAATGCCTTTTAATTTATACCACACACACAAAAAAACCTCACCATAGAAGGACCTCAAGTATTGCACTAGAAATGTAAGACAAGGACAGCTGTATCTGTGACAAGGAGAGGTAAAAGCAATGATAACAGTAGGATTTGGGGAGAAGGAATTGAGACAGTGTGAAGTAAAAGACAGCCTAAGGTGATGTTGGAGTTTCATTTGGAACCTTGCATGCTGCCTGTAGTTTAGTTGACTGGGAGGGACTTGTATAAGCTGGGCTGATTATCTATCCAACACTGACCAATAGTTCCTTCCAGCCTTAGAATTCAAAGAGAGTCCCACCCTTCTGGTAAATGCCACTTCCCTCTTTTTTTCTGTGTAGATGGCAGTTGTTTGTTTGGTGTTGATCTGTTTGGTTGCTTGCTTCGTATGTGTCCAGCAGAGAAAGCTGTTTTCACAAATCTGTCATTTCAAGTAACTGTAAGGGGTAGACGCTAGGGAACTTGTACCTATTCTCCTCTGTTGGTCTCTTTACTTCTACTGTAGCACAATGGTTTCCAACGTTGGGTCACCAGTTGTTCTTGGACTAAAATTCCCAGAAGCCTTCGCCACTAGCTGTGCTGGCCAGGATTTCTGGGAGTGGTAGTCCAAGAACATCTGGGGACCCAAGGTTGGGAACCACTAGTGTAAAATGGAATTTTACTAGAAAAGCAAAACTCTGCAATAGGAGATGCAGTAGAGATAATACTGCATGTTTTACGAGCAAGCTATTTTGATAGAGTCCCAGTTATTTAGTATTTTACTTATTACATTTATATTCCACCTTTCCTCCAGTAAACTCAAGTTAGCATGTACTGTATATATAACTAAGTCTCTGGCTCCACACTTTTATCTTCATAAACAACCTTGCGAGGTAGACCGAGAGAGTGTGACTGGCCCAATAGGGATTTCAACAATGGTCTCATGAACCTAGTCCAACAATCCTAGTCCAATTGTAATTAAAGACATCACCACGCCGATTACCATTCACTGTTTTATTATGGCAGGAACCTCAGCTTAGATGGCATGTTGTATTTAGCAGAGATGGCACAGGTTCTCCTGAGGTGGAAAGGGAAGAGCTGCTCCTCACTGTGGGATTCTCTGGACCTGCCTCCCATTCCCCTTGAAGCACTCTCCCAGAGAAGGAAAGGGGGCAGACTCTGAAGAGAGAGTAGCAACTGTAATGGCCGAGTTGGCAACACTGGCATCTCTGCATGCTGCTGAATAAGAACCAGGGCAGCTACCTCTGGAGGCCCCTTGCTGCTTTCCAATGCCAAAAGAACAACAACAACAACAACAACAACAAAACAAAAACCTGATTTTTGACTGGGTATTTTTTTAAAATAAAGGGCTGGCTCTGAAGGGGGACTTTCAGAGCTAATGTATTGTAGGAAGGGTGGCCTAAAAAAATCTTCCACAGTGCTTTAGTCCTAAGAATATGCTTCAGGAACAGGCATTTTTGAAATAGCAGACTGGAGAAGTGTTGCAGAGCACCAAGGGCCTTTCCTAGGGCAATGGCTGGGCCACCTTTTCTTCAAAAGCATCTGGAAGGCCACCTCCTTCTCCTTTTTAAAAAAATCAAAGTCACTGCTACTGTTGTCTTCTTCCTCCTCCTCCTCTCAGCCACAAAATGGCCCTCAAGCCCCAGTAGTAACCAGTTCTGGTAACAGCCATGGTGGTAGCTATAGCTCTACCTCAAGCCCTCTACCACTTGAGGTGACTGCCTCAGCTGTGTGCACAGCAGGGCATACCCTGACATTCTGGCATGTTTTCTGAGCTTAAAGATCAAATTCCATAGCCGAAAAGACTTTTCTGGTCGCACTTGTAGATATTTGAGGTATCCGCCAGATGGCACCAGCTGAAAAAGGATACTGGAAGAGTGAAGCTATTGAATCTTCTGCTGCCTTCATTGCCATTGTGATGCTTGGGTGGGACTGTGAACAAGTGAATGGTAACAAACAAATCCAGAATTTCTTGTACTGTTTGTCAACTATTGATCAGTACTGCCTTTAAACTTCATATTGCTCATGTGATTTTCAAATTAATGTACAAGATAGCACTCCAATCTAGATGATGGATTGCCGTTCTTTGAAAGATATAGTAGACTTGAGTGCTTAATCATAGTTTATTTCCTTTGGCCTTATGTTGCCAATATTATAAACTTATTTAAAGATAAAGGAGAGGGTCTTTATCTTTATTTAAAGATAAAGGGGACACACACAGACACATGTACATGCAAATGGACACCCAGACCAAATTATTCCAAACCTGTAGAGAGGCCAAAAGATTGTTAAAGTACTTTAAATGCTATCTCAACAAGTAAAATCTCAATTGATTTGACATTCTTCCTCACATATTTTTAAATGTGGAAGGACAGGAAGGTTGGAAAGAACAAATCACTGCATTATGCCAAAGTCTATACCAAATCTTAGAAAATAATTTTTAAAAAGTAAATGGTTTCCATATTTCACTGTAGTATTTTAGAAGTAACTTGTAGCTGTTACTTGTAACAATGTTTAGTTAGTAAGTTATTGAGTTCATTCAGAGTCCACCGCACACAGTCAGTAATTGTTTTATATTACTGATTTAAAATTTATAATTAATAAAGTTCATTTTCATTTTGTTCCTGTTCCATATCCATTGTTAAATTTTATTTTATTTTATTTTTGGTGGTTGTGAAAAGTTTTTAAATTTCTGAATGACACCTTGGGAAGACTTTATTTTATGTTACTGGTAATATTTACATTCAACCTTTCCAATACAATGACATATGTGGTGCTTCTCACTTATTCTCACAGCAACCCCATGAGATAGGTCAGACTGAGAAAGAGGAACAAGCCCACCCAGTTACAGATTCACCAGATGTGAACCAACAACACACCATTCATAGGTTTTATCTATACCAGAGATAACACCGGCTGCCACAATTTTGTAACAGGTAACCACTAAAAAAACCACCCACCTACATTGAGGTCCTAAGTAGGTCCCAGTGAACACCTTCCTCCAACAAGTGCTTAGACCAGTGGTCCCCAACTTGGGCCTCCAGGTGTTCTTGGACTTCAACTCCCAGAAATCCTGGTCAGCAGAGGTGGTGGTGAAGGCTTCTGGGAGTTGTAGTCCAAGAACATCTGGAGGCCCAAGGTTGGGGACCACTGGCTTAGACTAGACTGAGACCTCTTCTTCAGCTGGTCCAAAATGACCCTGAATGACGACAGCCACTCTTTGTGACCTTCATAGATCTTACAAAGACATTTGATTTGGTTAGCAGAGATGGCATTTTTAAAATACTTCTCAAGGTTGGATGTCCACCTTGGCTCCTTAACATCATCAGGTCTTTTCATGAGGAAATGAAGGGCACTGTAGTTTTTGATGGCTCAACATCAGATCCCTTTGACATTCGAAGTGGAGTGAAACAGGGCTGTGTCCTCACGCTGACTCTGTTTGGGATCTTTTTTACTATCATGCTGAAGCACACCTTTGGAACTGCAACAGAAGGTGTCTATCTCCAGACACAATCAGATGGAAAGCTCTTTAATCTCTCTAGATTGAAAGCGAGGCCCAAAGTCCAGCTGAAATGCATGCGAGACTTCCTCTTCGCCAATGATGCAGCTCTTGTTGCCCATTCTTTCGAATACCTCTGTGGTGTTCAGCTCTGCTCTCACCTGTCCGTCACTGCTGGGCAGGGGAACCTCAGCCAATGAGAGGATGGAGGGTGGTGCAGAAGTGGGAGGAGCTGGGTTATATAAGGTGTGTGAGAGGAGTTTTGGGAGATCAGATTGAGAGATGAGAGTTTAGAGAGATTGATAGTGAGAGTGAGAAAGAGCCTGTCAGTGAGGGAAAAGTCTGTGTGAGTTAGTGTCTTATAAACAGTGATTGTCAACTTAATTTTATAACAGTGATTTACTACTTTTATTTTGTGTAATCAATAAACATTTTATTGATTGTCCTTTTGATTTAAAGGATAGAAACACTTGTCCTTTTGATTTAAAGGATAGGTTGGTGGCAGCAAGTTTTTGGTGAGGTGTACTGAGCACTCTTATAGGCCTGGTTTGGTAAAGGCTTGAGAGGGGCCCGCTACAACCTCCAACAACTTATGAATTGTTTTAGCAAGGCCTGCCAAGATTTTGGATTAACAAACAGCCTGAAGAAAACACTAATTATGGGCCAGGGCATGGACTCACCTTCCCTCTATTACCATTTCTACACAAGAATTGGAGGTTGTTCATGACTTTGTGTACCTTGGCTCAATGATCTCTAACACACTCTCTGGAATTTTTAGCATGTATACATTACTGAAACAGTGACGTCTACTTTGGCTTGGGCATGTCATGGGAATGTCTGATGGTCGGATCCAAACGATCCAAAAGATATGGAGAATTAGTGTAGGGAAAGCACCCCAGAGGGAGACCACAGCTGCGATACAAGGACATCTGCAAGCGGGATCTAGGAATGGACCTCAATAGATGGGAACCGTTGACATCTGAACATTCAGCTTGGGGGATGGCAGTGCAGCATGGCCTCTCACAATTTGAAGAGATGCTTGTCCAGCAGGCCAAGGCAAAGAGGCGGTCCCGAAACCAGCAAAACCAGGGAGCTGGACAGGGGACAGATTGTATTTGTCTTCAGTGTAGAAAGGATTGTCACTCTCGAATTGGCCTTCTCAGCCACACTAGATGCTGTTCCAAGACCTCTATTCAGAGCACGTTACCCTAGTCTCTTGAGACTGAAGGATGCCTACATACAAAAAAAGTAGAGAAATAATAGAGACTTGCTACAGGAACATCTGTACCATTAGATAAAGTGAAATCATCTTTGGCTGATTTTGGCTAGTTCTTTCTTTTCCTAGTACTGTATTTTCAGCACAAAGGAAGGAGAAAAGCACTTGGGAGGTTTTCTGCTTTGAATACCAAAATAACTAGACTAACATGAGGGTCACCATTTGCTATTTCCACCCTTAACATGGTAACATGACAGGAAGGCTATAGTGTTCCTTAGACATTCTTAGAATGGCATATGAAGGTTAAAATACCATAGGGAGAGGCTTCCATTGATCTTACTGAAAGGTCCCAAGTCCCTGGTTGCTGAATTGCAAGGTACTGACAATGCTTCTTAAGAATTTGGGAAGGGGGTTGTTGTTGTTTTTTTGCAGCTGAACCTAAATTCTATATACTGTGGACGGAGGCATATTACCTCCCTTACTGATTTAAGATTTAAAATCCAGCTGCCACTTGTGTTTTCGCACTCTCTGTGAGGCTAGTCGACACATACCTGGCCAGAGGTAACCTGTGAAAGCAGGACTAAGCCATTAACCATTGGTTCCATTCCAGCGTTAAGAGAATCCCTTGGTGGTTTGACAAGTCACAAGTGCGAAATAATGAGGCCACCTCCCTGTTTGAGAAACAACCACCAGGCTTTGCCAGCAATGCAGATTTTAAGCTGCACGCTAGCATAAAAGACAGCAAGAATCAACTCCTGGGAGCCTTGGGAATACGACTGCAAAGGAAAACATCACTAACCTCTGCCGGGAGATATAAAGGAGTCTTGTAAGATTTGCCAAAGATCAAACCATCTTAGTGACAGGCAAGTCACGTAGCTTTTACAAGCTCCCATGGCTCGCAGAAAGATACAGTACTGTACATGGTTTCCTGGCAATGATGGAGATGGGAACAATTACCTTTTTTTGGACTGTGACCCAGAGCATGCTTCAGCCCAGCTAGTATATGAAATGGCCCCCTTGCCAGCAAAGTTGGCCTTCTTTTGCTACTCCCAAAAAGCTTGGCACTTCTCCCAGTCTTTTGGCATTGATGGCTAGGCTGTGGATTGTTACTCTCTGTTTTATTCCATTCTGTTGGACAGCTCTGATTTCTTTTATAACTGTCTGTAATGCTGTCCACACTGGCACATAGATTGGTTTATGGATTGCTGTTAGTACAATTTGGTTTGAACCAAATAATGGTGTCCACGCGTTTCTACTTAAATTGATCCATCCTACCCCTTTAAGAGCTGTCACACATCTTTCTGTAATTAGTGTTAGTGCATGCATTCTTTTGATTCAGTCCTGAAAAGGAAAGGACTCCATGACCTTCCACCCTACAAGGCAGTGCAGCCCCAGCAGAGCAAGGTGGGGAAAGTAGGGGCTACGTCCCATCTATCTATCTATCTCCACAACCTTCAAGCCAATGTTTTCCCTTTCGGCTGCAGCTGCCTTCAGCTGCGGTTACCGTTGCATCCTTACTCAAAAATAAACCAGGTGAACCTTGCTTTGTGTAGATATGTAGCATGATCTCCAGCATGGACAGAAGGACTGCTTGAGTGAAAGTTAAAATAGAGCAAAGCAAAGAGTTCTGTTTAATACTGCTGGATAGCTTTGACTCCGGAACCATAGCTTGGGAGTTTGATTCCCCACTGGGCCACTTTGACACATGCTGGACTCAATGATCCAGAGAGTCCCTTCCAGTTCTGCAGTTCTAAGGCTATTATTATTACTATATACAGTGGGGTCTCTACTTAAGAACTTAATCTGTATTGGAAGGTGGTTCTCAAGTGGAAAAGTTCTTATGTAGAATCTGCATTTCCCATAAGAATGCATTGAAAACCATTTAATCTGTATCTGCTCTTTTTATTTATTTATTTTATTTATTTAATTTATATGCCGCCCACTCTACCCAAAGGTCTCTGGGCGGCTTACAACAATTAAAATTCAATGAAATAAAATAAAATGATTAAAATACAATTAAAATACAATTAAAATACAATTAAAATACAATTAAAATTGCCATCATTAAGACCCACAGTTAATGTTATTTCAATTAAAAGCCTTCCGGAACAGGAAGGTTTTGACCTGGCGCCGAAATATCATCAGTGTCGGCGCCAGGCGAATTTCAGTTGGGAGGGCGTTCCATAGTCTGGGGGCAGCTGCTGAGAAGGCCCTTTGTCTACAAGCCATCCCTCTTACCTCCTTTTCCGTCCATAGAAACTAATGGGAAGCTGCTATTCCACCTTCGACCACTAGAGGGGGATATTTTTTCTTTTTTTCCCCCTTAGGTCAGGGAACAGTGTTAAAAGCACTTCTGACGAAGCTAATTTTGAAGCAATGGACTGAAAACCAATTAATCTGTTCTGGCTGTTTTTTTGTTATGTAGAGGTGCGTTCGTACATTGAAGCATTAGTTCCCATAGGAACTAATGCAAAGCTGGTTAATACGTACTCTACCACTAGGGGGAGAACTTTTTTTTAACCTAAGATGACCTAAGGTTAAAAAAAGAGCAGGAAAGGTTTTTTTTTCCTGTTCTTATCTTGGATTTTTGTTCTCACGTAGAAGCAAAATTTAGCAAATGGAGCTGTTCTTAAGTGGAATTGTTCTTAAGTAGGGACGTTCTTAAGTAGAGACCCCACTGTACCACCCCAGAGTGCTCAAAGCACTCTCTGGGTGGTTTACAATTTAACTATGCAGGCTACACTGTAGCACAGTAGTTTAACCACTGTGCCACAAGGCTCAAGGCACAGAAGATAAGGACCTTTAAAGCATAGGCCAGACTGCATCAAATTTCCCAGTGTGGACAGGCCCCGAAACTGTATGCATTACCGGCCCTCTAGATCTCCAGATATAGAGCAGAATGTAAAGAATTTTGATAAGTAAAACTAAAGTGATGCAGTGACTCATTTGGGAATAGCCTTTCCCTGTGGTCTGTGCTTTATCTGGACTTGTCACATAACCATGGGTTTCCCTGGACTATGAGCTAATGTTGGTCCCAAATCCATGCTTCACTTCATTCTGTGGTCAGAGTGTTCCTCAGTAGCTGGAATGGTTGTTTTTACAAAAGAAAATCCTGTTCCTGAGAAATAAATGTGGGCCCCAATCTTTTATCTCTACAGATAGTTGACAGCACTCCCTTTGATTTATGAAGTTGTACATGCCTAATTAAATATTAATTGAGTAGTGATTGCCCTCGAGGCCTGCTTATTAAACTGAACTCCGGTCAAGAAATTAGGGCAAGGAAGTCTCAAGCAATCTATTGTGTAAACATTGAGCCTGCTTGGGCCGTTGGTTTTGCTGATAAATTCATATTTTTTTAAAGTGCGATACCAAGAGCAGGACAGCTAACATGTATACAGCAGGAGGCCTTCAAGGGCTGTACGTGGTTTAAATGGCACACTTTCTGTCTACAGCTAGAAATCAGGTTTAGAAACAAATTAAAAATTAGTCAAGAAGTTGAGGAAGATGCACAAAAATGTGAGTCGATCATATTTAGACTTTGTTTTTTTATGCAGTTATAAATTTCCTTCTTCACAGGCCCCAATCCTGACTCTTTGTTACTTTTTAAAAAGTTGTATCAGTGATGGCCCCCTCCCAATTGTATTTCACATAAAACATCCCTGCACAGATGGGTGGAGCAGAGAAGTTGCCTTGAGAGCAACTTGAAATAATCATGTTGTTGTACATCCACATGCAGAAATACAGGACCGGTGATACCTTTAATCAACCATAAGGAATATAAAACAAAATAAAAATAAAAAACAAAGACAAGCTTTCGATGATAAATCATCTTCTTCAAAGTTGTGCATCAAGTTCTTGTGGGCAGTTCCAAACTCATGCATTGTTTTTAATGTCCCAGATTCATATGGCTGATAGTGTAGAGGCCAGGTACACTTCTTAGATGGAAACAGCAGCAGCTTGCTCATTGGTTTCAAGCTTTTCTTCAGCTAGCAATTTGGAATTTTTGGCCTATCTCTTAAAACAGAGGATAGACCCAGGCAATCTGCCCCCTTCCTTCTCCCTGTCTGCTTTTTTGAAACTCGAAAAGTTTCTCTTTAGCTGGGGGAGGCAAGACTGCCCAGTTAACATGACCTGCCTCTAACAGAGTTCGGATTAGGAATTTAGTTACACAACCATGAACAATCAGTTTAAGCCAACTTTAGAACTTAGGCATCCTTCAGTCTCGAAAGACTATGGTAACGTGCTCTGTATGGGGGACTTGGTGCAGTGTCTAGTGTGGCTGAGGAGGCCAATTCGAGAGTGACAATCCCTTCCACACTGAAAACAAGTCCATTCTGTCCCCTGTCCAGCTCCCTGGCTTTGCTGCTTTTTGTGACTTCCTCTTTGCCTCAGCCTGCTGGGCAAGGGTCTCTTCAAATTGGGAGAGGCCGTGATGCAGTGCCTGCCTCCAGGCTGAACGTTCAGCCAACATAAAGTTTAAGCCAACATAAAGCCAAATATGCAGAAATGATAACATTCATGCTTGTGTTCTGTGTTTGCTTTTTACTTTGAGGCTGATTTTGCCAGGAGATTCAAAAACTAAGAAAGACTCACTCCAAAGGTCAGCTCAAGAGACTGAAATATGTATTCACAAAGGCTTTCACGGCCAGGATCTAATGGTTGTTGTGGTTTTTTTGGGCTCTTTGGCCGTGTTCTGAAGGTTGTTCTTCCTAACGTTTTGCCAGTCTTTGTGGCCAGCATCTTCAGAGGACAGGGCTGTCCTCTGAAGATGCCGGCCACAAAGACTGGCGAAACCTTCAGAACACGGCCAAAGAGCCCGAAAAACCCACAACAACCATTAGACTGAAATACGGTAGTTGAATGAAGGAACAGGCTTACTTGCTAGAGGAACAAGAAACTTTGCCCATCATCGAAAGACTGAAGTATGTATCCTGCCTTGTCCGTTCTTGGCCTGGTGCGTGCTGTGGTGAGCATTTGGAATATATAATTATCCCCTAGACCAGTAATTCCCACCTTTGGGTTCCCAGGTGTTTTTAGACTATTCACTCCCAGAAATCCTGGCCAGCACAGCTAGTGGTGGAGGCTTCTGGGAGTTTTAGTCAAAGAACACCTGGGGCCCCACGGTTAAGAATCACTGCCCTAGACTCACTGAAATTGCCCACTCTTGCTCTGCTTCATAAACACTTCATAACACCCACTGGAGGAAGCAGAGCTGGGGAAGTGGTGACCATCTGTTAGGCTTAGGATTGCCAGATGTCAGGCAAAAGGAGGACATGTCCTCCTTTTTGACCTAATGTCCTCCATCCAGTAGGCAAAGATAATGTCAGGCTTTTATATTTTTTATGTTATAATTTTGGAAGGACCCCCCTCCCCCCGTCTTTCCCTGCAGCACCACTTACCTTTTGCCGGCGCTGGAGCACAACCATCACCCCCTCCTGCTGCCACTGCTTGGCGATCCGCCATGCCTTCCCAACCCACGTGGAGCCCAGAAAGGTCCACCAAGCCAGACAGGAGCAAGCAGCACCCGAGCGCATTGATGGGAAAGCAAGTGCCCGGACTGTGTGTGTTCAAAGTCCCTTTTGGGAACTCCAGCTCCCACACTCCCCAGCCTTGAAGTTATGACCCTCGGGGGAGGGGAGACCGCCTCATTCAGTTTTGCCTGGCACTGCTTTCTCCCTGCCTGCGCCGGAGCCTTGTTTGGGTGTCCATATTAGTAAGGTTGCCTCTGAGACTGTGCAGAGTGCAAGCGGATGGGGGATCCTGCAGCCTGGCTGGGGTGGGTTCAGGTACAATTGGCTGTTTAAATAATGTTTTTTGGTATCTTGAAAAAAAGCCTCCATTGAATTTATTTTTATTTTTTAAGATGACTGTTTCTTGGTCGGTTCACTGTTGTTGTTGCTGTTGTTTAGTCATTTAGTCGTGTCTGACTCTTTGTGACACCCATGGACCAGAGCACGCTAGGCCCTCCTGTCTTCCACTGCCTCCCGGAGTTCAGTCAAATTCATGTTGGTCGCTTCGATGACACTGTCCAGCCACCTCATCCTCTGTTGTCCCCTTCGGTTCGGTTCACTAAGAGATTTATTGGCAGCTATTGTAATAAAATTGTGTTGATTGTGGGTTTAATCTGGAACTATTCAAATGAAACATTAAATACGTCCTCCTCTATCCTCTTTTTTGTCTTTCTATGTCCTCCTTTTGGTACCCACGTATCTGGCAACCCTAGTTAGGCTGATAAATGAACCAGCACAAATGGCTAAACCTGCAGTTCCCACCAATCTCTGTTCTCCAACAACACGTTTTGTGGTTCCTTTCTTGCTACAACCACAATACTCTTGATATTAGAATTACACTAGGAAAAGACCATTGGGAAAGGAATGAAATGACAACTCACATATTACTCCTCGCGTATTAATGGCTGAGATGACATCCAAACCAATGATGTTTCAGCCATAGTGTATACACTGAACCCAGACACTAGGCAAAACCTGAAAATGCATCTGTTTCCTTTACTACACAGTGCTACAACCACATCATTCTGCACAGTAGGCTTTGAATCCAATAAGGAAGGAGCAACTGATCCAAGCTTTATGTGGGTTAGTGAACAAATTACCCAGGGCAGATGTGCGCATGTAGAAAAAGGTGAGAGATCAAAAAGCTGTGCCTGGGGAACAATCACACACAGAGAGATCAGAGGTTTTTAGAGTAATATATGGATTAGCTCAGTCTTCCCAGATGAGCAAGAACAAAAGGCAGTTTATGATGCAGGGAGAAAACTATTCTAAACAGAGAACCATCAACAAAGACACAAGACAGAACAAAAAAAGGCAGTGCCCAGCCTGCCACTGCATCCATAAAGTAATTTAGTGTGTAACTCCACTGCGTAGGGAGAGACAACACACAGTAGATATGCCCAGAGGTTATCCATTAACAGTGTCATCTCGATAAAGCTATGCTTCACACTGAGAACTAAACGGAGAAGGGCAAGAAAATAATGTGGTATTAAGGTTTCCAAATGGAATAGCAGGGGGTTGTTTTCTTTTCTTTTTTGTCCTTGACAACACTTTAAAGGTCTGCTCAGTTGTTCAGATGAAGCTGTCTTAAGCAGTAGGTCTACTGAGCCCAGAAATGGGTCTCTGGCAGAAACCACAGAATCATAGAATAATGAACTTGGAAGGGGCCTATAAGGCCATCAAGTCCAACTCCCTGTTCAATGCAGGAATACAAATCAAAGAATATCTGCCAGGTGGTTGTCTAAATTTCTTTTGAATGCACCCAGTGTTCCCCTACTACCCAGAGATTAGTGGGGACTGCAGTGTTAGACTATGTATTCATTTCCAAATAAGAAATCACTTCTCTCCCACCCAGACTCAGCATTGCAATTTATTCTTGTTGTTAGTGAAGTGGGGGAAATTATAATTTTTTGTTTGGGGCATCCCTGTTTTTTTTGAGTTGGCTTAATGGAATGCTGAATGGGGATATCGTACAATATCTATTGCTGCATTAATAAACAGGCTGAGTGTTAACGGAAGCGTAAGTCTGAACATTCCAAAGCATAGCCAAAGCCCACTGTTGCCATGTTTCTAGGAAGACAATCAGCATCCTAAAATCAGAGGGAAAAAAAACCTTTTAAGATGAGAACTCCTAGTAACCCCTAGCTTCAGAGGATACAAGGTCCTGTAGTCTAAAACAGTAACCTTTCTGAACTCCGACTAAGATGCTTTGCAGAGCCCAAACTCAGATTCTTGTCTCTAAGCATTTTTTGGTGCCTTCCAAAATTTGGACTGCAACCTGTCCTTTGTTTTTCACAGACTTTGATTACACATTGCTTATTGCTCTGCTAAAGCAAAAAAATAACAAGCCGCCTTGACTGCCGTGAAATCTTGTACTTTCTACATCTTCCAAAGCAATTATGCTGTCTTCTCTCCAAATCCTTTTCTGCATGCTACATAGGGCAGGCCAATATCTATGCAAAAGAACAAATGGATACAAATATGACTCCAGAAATGGAATTTTTAAAGACAAATTCAACCAAACAAACAGATTGAACCATGTATCAGTAACATTAAAATAGCCGTCATGGTTCAAAGACACATACAAAGAGATTAGACAAAAATTCAGACAAAGGCTGCTGAATCACAGATTGTTAAAAAAAGTTCTAGCTGATCAGCAAAGGCTTCAATCAGGACTAAAATTTGTTATCGCATTACATATTTGTTCTAGTAGCTCTTATATTTTGTTCGGTCATTATTGATTATTTTAGTTTTTTATGTTATTGTTTTATTATTGTTTTTGTAAACTGTCCAGAGTGGCCTTGGTAGTATGGGTGATATAAAAATCGGATAAACAAATAAATACTTTAGTCTTTAATTAATAAACTTTAATCAGTTGAGCAAACACTAGAATGTTTAGAAACAGATCTATGTATTTGTTGCTATCAGTACTTTCTTCATTTCCTCTTGGATCTCCCTATCTATCTGCATTTGTCTTTAAGGTGGGATTTCTTGTTGTTTCAGTAATTTGTTAGTCATTTGGGGCTTCACCTGATGCCTCCATAATATACTTTTTCAAGTATATTATATCATTGGGACAGTCTCTAACAGTATTCCGAGCCATTTTATCCCCCTTCTGTCCAGATGTCCACAGCAACATGTGTAATGCTTGCCTCTTCCAGCAGGGTCAGAACTAGAAGGCTGTTTTTTATACACAAGAGGCAGGCTACACAGGAATCCATCCTGTTTTATAGAATAGCCCTTAAAAGCATGGACTACATGATGACGGTTGGGGACCAATCAGTCCCAAATTGGTCTAAAGTTGGAGCCTACTGCTTATTTGAATGATTTAATTGTTTTTTAAAGCAGGTTTTCTAGCTGTGCAGTCATCTATATGGGGTTAGATGAGTCTCCTTCTGCCATCTTCATGTATAGGATCAAACACCTTACCCGGCAATTAAGATCTAGTCAGGGGGCCCTTTTGAAAGAGCCATCCCTCAAGGAGGTAAGAGGGATGGCTTGTAGACAAAGGGCCTTCTCGGCAGCTGCCCCCAGACTATGGAATGCCCTCCCGACTGAAATTCGTCTGGCGCCGACGTTGATGACATTTCGGCGCCATGTCAAAACCTTCCTATTCCAGAAGGCTTTTAATTGAAATAACATCAACTGTGGGTCCTGATGATGGCAATTTTAATTGTATTTTAATTGTATTTTAATCATTTTATCTTTTATTGTATTGAACTTTAATTGTTGTGAGCCGCCCAGAGACCTCTGGGTAGATTGGGCGGCATAGAAATTTAATTAATTAATTAATTAATTAATTAATTAATCAACCAATCAATCAATTCAACCTGCTGCATTGCATGGTATCATATGGCGGCATATCAGGTAGGATTGCATTGCTGATACGATCCTCCATGAATTTCCATGGTCAAGCTGGAATTTGAAACACAGTTCCCCTGAGTCCTACTCTATCACTGCACCACACCCTGATAACAATAATTGCATGCTGCCAAGTCAATGCTGACTTATGGTGACCCTTTCCAAAGTTTTCTGTGGTCCTAGGTATAGACTATAGAGAAGTGATTTATCATTTCCTTCTTCTGGGCTGTTCTAGGGCTGTACAGCTTGCACAAGGGCTGGATCTTCTCCTGGCAGGCATAATGGGGAATTGACTTCCCAACCTCAGGCTTTGCAGCCAGGTCCCCAATACCTGGAGAATATATTAGAGAGCAATTCTTTTAGCCTGCATCTGCCATCTGCACAATTAAGGTGAAGATGGAGCCGGTGTCATCACCTCATCAAGTGGGGTTTCCATATATTTTCAGCACCACTGAATAGGATTTTGTCTCATATTCAGACCTGTACTACCTTTATTTATTCATGTGTTCAGCAACACCTTATAACATCACATTTCATTGGTTTACCTTGTGTTAACCATTCAGCAGTAGGGTGATATTTTTAATCTCTATACCACAGCTACCCATCCCTGAGTAATGTTGGGGCTGGTGGCTTCTTCCTATATGGCTTTCCTGTTTCAGGAAAGAGGAATTATGCTCCATTGCTACTGGAGCATAATCAGAGATGGCTATATGGAAGGTACTGCATAATTCATACTGATTTGACTGGCAATCAGCCAGAGCTACAGCTTGTAAATTTTAGTTATTAAGCATGTGTAGGATCAGGCTCCAGGTTTAGCAAATTCAAATGAGCCTACTCTAACTACGCCTTACTTTAGCATAGGAAGTCAAAGTTAGAGTAGGCTCGTTTTAATCAATCGATCTTTCAAAGGGTTTGGCTCATTAAATCTCATTAACTCAATGGGCCTACTGTAGTTTGATTTACTATGCTAACCAAGGGAATTTTGTCCATTGGCAAAGCAGCTACCATGTTCTCTAGACTCACAAAGAGAGTATGGCTTAATAAGAAGCTGATAGCATATACTGTACCAAGATCCAGGTCTATAGAGCCTGTGTCCTGAGTACACTCCTATACTGCTGTGAGTTTTGGACCCTTTGTGCACGACAGGAGAGGAAGCTGAACACATTCCATATGCGTTGCCTTCGACACATTTTTGGTATCACCTGGCAGGACAAAGTTCGAAATAGAGTAGTCCTAGAATGAGCAGGAATTTTTAGCATGTATACATTACTGAAACAGCAACGTCTACATTGGCTTGGGCATGTTTGAGAATGGCTGGTGGTCGGATTCCAAAAGATCTCCTATAAGGAGAATTAGTGCAGGGAAATCGCCCCAGAGGGAGACCACAACTGCGATACAAGGCTATCTGCAAGCGGGATCTGAAGGCCTTAGGAATGGCCTGAACTAAATGGAACTCATTCCCATGTAAGTGAGGGGGGCTGACCTATGAAACAAAATGAGGCAACTTTCTAGGTGTCAGTTCAGGGAGAGCAACCATGGCAAGTCCTCAGCTGTTCATCTTCAGCCCCTTGATCATTCCTATTTGTTAGAGGGTAGACTTGCACATGTCATGTGATTCCCAAAACAAGAATGAATCTTCAGGTGCAGGAGCTGGTACAGTACTATCCTGTTAATGGTCAGTCCATCTGGTTCATGTACAAGGAATGTAAAGGATATGACCTCTGGTCCTTCAGTTTAGGCAGCAAGATATCATGGGCCAGACTATAAGCATGCACAAGATTCCTGGTGGTTTCTTTCTCTGCCTTCTTTCCCTTCCTCTTGAGTCTCCAGACATACAGTAATCTTATTTTTTTTAAAAAAAAAAATGGCGATTCTTCCCATTAGTCCTGAAACAGAAGAGTCCTCCTCTCTATATACTGTATGAAGTTATAAAATCCTGAGGCAGGAATTTGCATTAGCCCAGGCTGTTTGGAGGGGGGGAGGGTCACTTGGGAATGATCTTGCAAGAAAATAACTCTGTACACGAAGAAAGCTAGCATGTGAAGAATGGTCTAATCCACTTCGCCTTGTTCCCAAGTCTCTGCTGGTTTAGCTTTCTACTTCCTGGGAGTTTTTGATGCAAGGTGGCATTCAAAAACACCCCACCGGAGAAACACAGTCAATTATACCACCCCAGAACTCTGCCACTTTCCTCCTACATCTTTTCAACTGTACCTTACAGAAACTAATGGATTTGTAAAGACTGAGCAAGATAATGAAGGCTTGCCACAATACCTCCACAGTGTATTGTTTAAAACAAAACACCTCTCTTTTTATTTGTGTAACTGTCTGCCATCCCATAATGGTGGTGGGGGGGGGAAGTCATTTTATAATCATCAGGAGGACTTAACAGTGAAATAAACATAAAAATACATAGGCTCAGACTTAATATTGGTGCTTCTAAAATGCAGAGGAGAGAGATGCTTGAAATCATGCTATCAAAGTAATGATGAACAATTATTTCATAAATGTTCTCAAGTATACTTTTGAAAGTCACCTTGCTGGATAGCTCATCAGTCTTTACTGGCAACTGGCTGGGGGAAAAGAAGTGATGGGATATTTTTGGCTTTTGCTTTCCTTTGTGGTTTTTTTCTTTCTCTCTATCTCATAGGGAGTTTCAAGTTAGGTTTAGATGATACATCAGTTGTAATTAATAGCACAGTCCAATATCCACTGAGCAAATCCTATTTAATACAGCAGGATTCACAGCAAACCCTACAGGGTTCAGTGGGACATTGAACTTCCCCCGCCTGGAATTCAAATATGAATTTTAAAAACTGGCTTTCCAAAAGATAGTGAAACTAGATGAATTTCTTTTCAGAATATATCTAGTTTTCTGTGGTGTTACGAAACCATTGTAAGTTCCAAAACAAATTACTTGCAGAATTACAGTCAGAACTCTATTTTCCACTGGTAAGGATGTGAACTCTCTCTGTTGGCAAAAATGTTGAAGAAGGCCCAAAGTAGGCAATCCTACTTTGGGCACATCAGGAGAAGGGAAGATTCCTGGAAAACATCATCATACTAGAAAAGACTAGAGGCAGCAAGAAGAGAGGAAGGCCGAATAAGAGATGGACTGAGCTCCTAAAGGAAGCCACAGGCTTGAGCTTCCAAGAGGTTAGCAGGGCCCTTGAGGACAGGACATTTCGAAGACTGCTCATTCATTGGTCACTATAAGTTAGAGGCAACTTGACAGCACAAAACAATAAACATGTAAAGGAGTGCCCACTGCTCATCTCCATCCGGTCTTTCCAGTGGATTTCTATACCTCTCATAGGCATCCTTCAGTCTCAAGAGACTATGGTAACATGCTCTGAATCGAGGAGTGTCCTCTCCAGAGCATGAAGCCCGGGTAAGGTAATATGGAGGATAGGCTGTTACCCAAGCAGCAGATCCCCCCTCTCCACATTGCTGAAATGATCCAATGGAAAGGCAAGAGCCAATACAACTGGTTCCAGCAATGTCGCAGGAGTTGGCAGAACGACACATGCTGCCTTCGGGACTCCAGCTCCGGATTTTGCCTCGAGGTTAACTCCTGAAGCCTTTTCCATGAATGGATATAGCCACAAGGCAGTGGAGGTTTGAAATCGGAGTTTTCCTTCTCCTAGATGGGCTGCCTTCCATGGCTGACGAGCCCCACCTACCCCACCTATACCTCTACACTCAGAGATTATATAAAAAACATGACTTTTAAAGATGCTTTAATAACCCCTGAACACATTTTAGCCCTTATTATATAACTAGTATTTTATGAAGTTGTAGTTATTTGTTTATAGAGGTTTTGGAACGTATTTTGAACACTGCTGACTTTTCCAGCGGCTTGATGTCCTTGAAAGGCAGCTCACCAAGATACCAGCTTTTCAAACACACTAACCAAAGCTCAGTAATATGACATCATCTCTCCCATTATGGCAGGGAGAAAAGCTGGTACACAAGCATCAGCTGGTCCCTCATAGGCACCACTACATTGTCCCCTGTTCATCCCTTTCCCCGTGCATACGAACACTTGAATAATGGGACACCCGTCCTACCTGTGTGTTTCCCTCCCACCCCTGTGCTCTTGGACAGTATCTAATCTGTGGAGAGAAAAGGGAAGTGGAGAGAATCAATAAAGGCTGGTCCACCTGTCTGCAGAATGCAGGTATCTGAAGGCTTCTCTCCGACTCATCCATCTGTTGGAAATGACGGAGTGCAATTCAGCCTGCACTCCAGAAGAGGCATGTCTTTCTAAGGGGAAGCATAGAGAGCGCAGAGATCACCTCCGATTTCCTATGTACTGTCCTTAACCAGCTCTGACTTGGACTGACCTCCCTCTGACTCCAGGATTGCTAATGTCGCTTTCTTTCATCTCACACTTCTTTCTTGTCCCTCCAAGGAAGAGACATCTTGGCTTTGTTCTCTAGAGATGAAAGGGCCTGTCATCTCCAACTTAGCCAGAGCCAGGATTTCTACCACTTTTTCTGCCGTAATTCTGCCCCTCTAATCAAGCTTCCTTAGTTTCTTAGACAGAAGGGTGGGTGCGATTCCTTTACAGAGGGGGGAAGGTGGGCAGATCAGGTATCCGAGGTTCCAAGGGCTGAATCAGCAAATTGATACCACCAAAGGCTTACTCTTCAAAACTGTCTACTCCCTCCCGGCTTCCTGCACGCTTTCTATTGCCATGGAAGGCACTGACGATCACAGTGTCAGCCCCCCCCCCCCCAATGGCCCGTTAACGAGCTCAAGGTGATGGCCACGTTCACAACAATCCTGCGAGGCAGTTCTGGCCGAGAGAGAGTGTGTAGCCAGCGCAAGGTCTATTGAGCGAAAACTTGAATCCGGATCTTCCGAGTGCTTGGTTCACACGTTAACCCACTGCACTGATTCTCGCCTGGGCGCATAAACTCGGATTTTTCGAAGGGGACAGCTACACGTACTTAATCTTATTAATCGGTATCCCCTATTAGTAGTACTGTATCACTCATTAAGCGGTGACACGCAGTCCTTTTAAAGGCTTCCACAGAGTCCGCCCGCCCGCCTCCACTTCGCTCCAAATTGTGGGCGGGGCGAGGAAATCCCCGAGCCTCCGATTGGACTTCCCGAGACTTCAAAGACTGCGAGGGGCGGGGTTTCGCCCGAGCCTGTTGAGCTGAGCTGAGACTGTGCCGCGTGCGAAGTAGAAAGCGGGGCGAAATTGCCCCGATCGGTCGCTCGGAGCTGTAGCCGCGCCTCCGATCCAAAGCACGGGGAAGCTGGTCCATCCAAAGCGATTCCTCCCAGCAAACATGGAGTAGCATCATCATCATCACCACAGCCAACAGTCAAGGTTCATCGCCTAAGTACCTCTTACTCCCGATGCCAACTCCTGCCCAGCTCGCTGCGCTTCTGCAGGGGCGCCAGTTTGGCGCAGGGATCTGAAGGTTTGGCGCAGGGATTCCTCTTCCTCCCGCTGAGATGCAGGCGGATCGCAGCCTGGCTTGGGTGGATCACTTGCAGCCTGATGACCTCGCCGCGCGGTTCGATCCAACTTCTGCCCGGGATGTAAGTGAGCCAGCCAGCCCTTCTATTCCGAAAGTGGGCAGCGGTGTGTGTGTCTGTGCCCGTTTCCACCGATTCGGTTTGCGCCCTGTTACGATCTGTTCCGTGCAGGGTTCTCAAACAAACTGGGGGCTTGAGACAAGAGAAAATAAATTCCTATTTCCACTCCCCCCCCCCCCCAAATAACCCAAGCGCCTTGAATTCTCACTTCTCAATCTTACCTAGTTAGCTAAAGATAGCTAGAAAGTGGATTTATATCAGGTGAGGGTGTTTTCTTATCTGTTGTTCTGTTAGAACCTCTCCAGAGTCTCGAAAAAGAGTGTATTCTTTTTTTAAAAAGATCCCTTTGATCTTATCTGCCAGAGACTAAACCTGGGACCTTCTGTGTAAGCTAAAAATCACAGGGGTGTGTGTGGGAAATGATGATTGTTTGAGGTTCTCTTCTAGTTCTGTGCTTATTTATGCCATGTTGAGTCCAGTGAGGCTTATTTGTTTATTAAATACTGTAGTTCTATCTGGATCTCAAAGGTGAAACTGGGTTGTAGAAAGAGGCACACCATTTATAGCAATAGATGTGCAGTACAGTGCAGGTACAGTTAAAATATCAGATCAGATTGATGGTGCAATTAAAATGCAATGGCCATTATCCTGTTAAGCGTTTAGGTGTGGGGAACTCCAGCTGCAGAAACAGCTGTGACAATCTGAGAAGGTGCCAGTGCATTGTCAGGTTGACAAAGTGGCTTCTGCAACTCGGTCTCAACCCTTACATAAATATTGAACAGGAGACTGGCTGATAACAAATATTAGATCAATGAAACAATTATAATAATGTTATAAAAGTAGTAGTAGCAGCAGCATCCAGAGGGTTAAGATCCCCTCAAAGGGTTTGTATCCTAGAGAAATGCGTGTTGTATTGCATCTAGGTTTTCATAACTTTTGCTGGCTTTTTTCTTCTTCCTGAGAACATGTTTCAGATAAAATAGGCAAGACCCAGTTGTAGCTCCATAATAAGCAGTTTCTCATCCATTGACTTCTGTGGAATTCTAAGATGCTTTGCATGAGACAAAGTTTCTGCAGGCTTTCCCTTCAATAATAGCCATATGCATGTTATCTCTGTGTGCACTGCAAATGGCTGAGCACATTGTGCATGTGGTAGAAAGCCCCAGTTGATGTGCATGTAACAGAATGTGTGTGTAACTGTATAGAGGGCCGGTGGAGCGTGCAAGTTGCCTGCAGAGATGATGGCTTTATTGCTGAATCATCGTACATAAAGTTGCTTTGGTCTCCCATCTGGTGCAGGCTTACTTGGGAGTAAATATGGCGTACATCCAAATAAACATACATAGAACTGTGTATTTGCTCTTTGTGTAGAAGGACTCAGAGAACACCATAACTTGCCTAATAAAGTGTGTTTATTTTGATACATATGAACCTGTTCCCATGTGTTCATGGCAAAATAGGTCTGTCTGTTTCCATTCTTTGAGAGGTAATGTAGGAATACGGTATGTCAAAGATGCGTAGTGCCTTTCCAGTTTGCTGGGATTACAGTAGTTCATTTGATCAACTCTGGTGTACTTTTCTTTCTTCCATTGATTTGTATAGTTTTTTTTCTTTCCGGACTTTGCTGTAACCACAGTTTAAGATTATGGGTTTAATCCGCTTTCAGTCCTATGCACGGTAGATCCATTTAAATGAATAGGGTTGGTTAATTGCAACTAACCTCAGTCCCACTGATTTCAATGGGTTTACTCTAGAATCTAGCATTGGAATTTGAGCTCTGACTTTTGTTTGCAAACCCGCTTTGGAGCAGGTTGGCCTCCCTGGGTCGCTTTTTCTGTGGTCGGCAGTGAGGGATGCAGCTATGATGTTAAAGCAGTTGACTAGGAACAGCTGCATTTGTAGAGAGTCAAAGTAATAAAATGATTGAATCGCCTTTTGGAATCAGCTCAGTGTGTGCTCCATGGAGGATGTGGCATTTGGCTGCACATTTACCACATTAGGAGGGCTGCAATTATGCTGCATTAATTAATCGGACTCCAAGAGGCTGGCTTTGTGCAGCAGTGTGAAGTGCTTTGCCTCTTCTCATGCCTTCTCGAACGCTCGAGTGGCACTGTCTAGTCTCTACTGCAGCCTACCGTCAGGGTCAGCCCCGTGGCAAAAAAGTTTAATTGGATTTCTTTTCTTGACAGCTGCTTTGTGCCAGTGTTGCAGACTTCAGGTCTCCAGGGGTTATTAAACAGAGAAGCGATTAGTGAGATGGGTCATTCTTGGCTGGGGTGGGAAAAGAAGAGAGCAGAGGGAGCGCGCTGCTGGGGTTTGTACGCTACAATCCCTTTTGGCTGGAATGATTCCGGGCAGCATCTGAACAGCCAGTAAATTCACAGGTGCAGCGTGCTGGCACCAATGGCCATTTTAATGAGCCGTAGTGGATCACCCTACTGGATGGCTCCACCTTGGCAGAACTCTGTGATCCATTATTTAAGAAGTGATCTGTGTCCCATCCTGTACCGAAAGATGGGCTATGGACCGTTAAAATGACGAATACTTCCCAAAAATTTGAAACCATTTAAATTGACTTCGGACAATTTAACACTGTCTATGCTGTGTCAGAAACTCCATAGCCTGGTCAAGACATGATACACCGTCCTCAGAAGCTTTGCTAAAGAGCCCTGTTTTAACTTAGTGCTGAAATTGGGCCTTCATGGGGAGGGCTTTCTTTGCACAATTGAAATGACACGGTGGGTGGAGAAGGCCCTCTCCCATGTCTCTCCGTAATATATTGCTCCCAGCGGGGCAACTTCCTCATCATACTGGGATCTCTTTATTTTTAAGATATGAACCTTTCCTTCAACTCTGTGCACTATTCTTCTCTAAGGACAGGGTGAAAATGCAAACAGCTGGATCAGTCCATATTAGCGAATGAATTCTTACTGTTCTTGTTTCCAACTGGAGCAAGTCTTTCGTAAAGCTTACGGCTTCTGTTTGCCCATTGAAGAGCAAACAATCTTCAAATACCCTCAGAAATTGTATATAACAGCAGGCAAAATCATTTCTGCTCCAGCTTCTATAAGGACTGCAACAAAACTAGCTTGGGTGATGTTGTAAGTCCTGCTACCCTAACAGTCCTGGGATTGTGAAATTCAGAAATGTGTATCTTGTAATTTGTCCACTTTGGGAAGGGTGTCTGAAAACATAAAGCAGATCTATCAGGAGGAAATAATTTATTCCCTTGAGTCACATTTGTTGGTTGAATCCACACAGAACCATACCTACAAATTAGACATACTATAAGAATGTCACCTGAACAATTGTAAACAATATCCCTAAATTTCAGCCATGGCCAGGTACAATATTGTGTTTTTTAACAGATAAACAATGGTTTCCCGTAGGTGTAGGGTTTTTTTTTGTCCATGTCAAAGTATTAAGACAAAATATATCATGCTGGTTTTAGGGGTGGATGACGTATGATGCCAAGAAGTAACATACATAGTTTGTCAGTAGGTTGAGCTCATTTGGCAGCGATAGTCAGAGGACATAAGATGTTCTCAGATGTTTCAGGAAATACAGGAGAGGTACATTTAAAGAAGAAGAAGGCAGCAGTGCTGTCCTTGAGCAAAGTCTGAAAACAAGGATGGCTGATGCCTTTGTCAGAATACTAAAAGATCAGACATAAGCTAACTTTCAACATTGTAGGGGTCCTCATCAGGGTGGGTATAACGGAGCTGGGGGTGATGGCAAAGAAACATGCACATTCATGGCTAGATATCCATGCCAGGTTACTGGGTTTGAAGCAAATTCCAGGAAGGAAGCATTTACTGTATATTTTTGTGGTCTAATATAGATGTGGGAATAACTCTGGGGCTAATCCTCAATACACTGAAATTCTCATGGGGTCAGACGGTAAAGCACAACTCACTGAATACAGGAGATGCCCCTCTTTTTTGTATTTGTGAATGACAATTACACAGCTCTCTGCTAGCCATAGATGCTGAGGAATTACATGTAGGTAAGTGCATGGAATTGGGAATAGATGTGTCATTGGGCTGATGGAAGCAAGGGGGAGTATTCTGTGCCTGGCATAGAAAGCAAGCACCACGTTGCTAGAAGAGGAGAACTCTTTGTTCACATCAGAAGCTTCTGGAAGAGACAGTGATATTGCCATCCAGGCTCTGCCAGTCCCCAATATTCCAATAAAAAAATTGTATAGGCTAATAACCTCAGATATGCAGATGATACCTCTCTGATGGCAGAAAGTGAGGAGGAATTAAAGAACCTCTTAATGAGGGTGAAAGAGGAGAGTGCAAAAAATGGTCAAGCTCAACATAAAAAAAAAATTACCGTATTTTTCGCTCCATAAGACGCACCGGACGTTAAGACGCACTTAATTTTTAAATACTGAAAATTAAAATAAAATAAAAATATATAAACAGAGCAAGTCCCACACTGGGACTGCCAAAAAAAAATCACCAAAAAACAAAGCAACATAGAAACATACCCCCCCAGCCCAAACCTACCCTCCAAAACCCACCCAGAACATTTTTAAAAAGTAAAAAGCAGCAACTAATTTTTAAATACCAAAAAATAAAGTAAAAATAAATAAACAGAGCAAGTCCCATGCTGCGACTTCAAAAAAAGTACCAAACCACAAATCAACATAGAAACATACCCCCCAGCTCAAACCTACCCTCCAAAACCCACCCAGAACATTTTTAAAAAGTAAAAAGCAGCAACTAATTTTTAAATACCAAAAAATAAAGTAAAAATAAATAAACAGAGCAAGTCCCATGCTGGGACTGCAAAAAAAGTACCAAACCACAAAGCAACATAGAAACATACCCCCCCCAGCCCAAACCTACCCTCCAAAACCCACCCAGAACATTTTTAAAAAGTAAAAAGCAGCAACTAATTTTTAAATACCAAAAAATAAAGTAAAAATAAATAAACAGAGCAAGTCCCATGCTGAGACTGCAAAAAAATTACCAAAACACAAAGCAACATAGAAACATACCCCCCCAGCCCAAATCTACCCTACAGAACCCACCCAGAACATTTTTTAAAAAAGTAAAAAGCAGCACCTTAGCAGTGGAAAGCCTCCTGGAGGTCCTCAGAAGCCAGCGATGGTGGTGGTGGGGGACCCCCATGGGGCCTGCTGAGGCCTCCGAAGCCAGCGATGGGGCCTGCTGAGGCCTCCGGAGGCCTCGGAAGCCAGCGATGGTGCCTGGGGGAGGCCCCCATGGGGCCTGCTGAGGCCTCCGGAGGCCTCGGAAGCCAGCGATGGGGCCTGCTGAGGCCTCCGGAGGCCTCGGAAGCCAGCGATGGTGCCTGGGGGAGGCCCCCACGGAGCCTGCTGAGGCCTCCGGAGGCCTCGGAAGCCAGCGATGGGGCCTGCTGAGGCCTCCGGAGGCCTCGGAAGCCAGCGATGGTGCCTGGGGGAGGCCCCCACGGAGCCTGCTGAGGCCTCCGGAGGCCTCGGAAGCCAGCGATGGGGCCTGCTGAGGCCTCCGGAGGCCTCGGAAGCCAGCGATGGGGCCGGGGGGAGGCCCCCACGGGGCCTGCTGAGGCCTCCGGAGGCCTCGGAAGCCAGCGATGGGGCCTGCTGAGGCCTCCGGAGGCCTCGGAAGCCAGCGATGGGGCCGGGGTGAGGCCCCCACGGGGCCTGCTGAGGCCTCCGGAGGCCTCGGAAGCCAGCGATGGGGCCTGCTGAGGCCTCCGGAGGCCTCGGAAGCCAGCGATGGTGCCGGGGGAAGGCCCCCACGGGGCCTGCTGAGGCCTCCGGAGGCCTCGGAAGCCAGCGATGGGGCCTGCTGAGGCCTCCGGAGGCCTCGGAAGCCAGCGATGGTGCCGGGGGGAGGCCCCCACGGGGCCTGCTGAGGCCTCCGGAGGCCTCGGAAGCCAGCGATGGGGCCTGCTGAGGCCTCCGGAGGCCTCGGAAGCCAGCGATGGTGCCGGGGGGAGGCCCCCACGGGGCCTGCTGAGGCCTCCGGAGGCCTCGGAAGCCAGCGATGGGGCCTGCTGAGGCCTCCGGAGGCCTCGGAAGCCAGCGATGGTGCCGGGGGGAGGCCCCCACAGGGCCTGCTGAGGCCTCCGGAGGCCTCAGAAGCCAGCGATGGGGCCTGCTGAGGCCTCCGGAGGCCTCGGAAGCCAACGATGGTGGCGTGGAGGGGACAGTATTTGCTCCATAAGACGCATACACTTCTCCCCCCACTTGTTTTGAGAGGAAAAGTGCGTCTTATGGTGCAAAAAATACGGTAGATCATGGCCACTGGTCCCATCACATGGCAAATAGAAGGGGAAGATATGAAGGCAGTGACATATTTTACCTTCTTGGGCTCCATGATCACTGCAGATGGTGAGAGCAGTCACAAAATTAAAAGATGCCTGCTTCTTGGGAGAAAAGTAATGACAAACCTAGACAGCATCTTAAAAAGCAGAGAGATCTCCTTGCCAACAAAGGTCCACATAATCAAAGCTATGGTTTTTCCAGCAGCAATGTATGGAATTGAGATCTGGACCATAAAGAAGACTGACCGCCGAAGAATTGATGCTTTTGAATTGTGATGCTGGAGGAGACTCTTGAGAGTCTACCGGACTGCAAAGAGAACAAACCTATCCATTTTGAAGGAAATCAACCCTGAGTGCTCACTGGAAGGACAGATCCTGAAGCTGAGGCTCCAATACTTTGGCCATCTCATGAGAAGAGAAGACTCCCTGGAAAAGACCCTGATATTGGGAAAGTGTGAGGGCAAGAGAAGGGGATGACAGAGGATGAGATGGATAGACAGTGTCATCAAAGCTACCAACATGAATTTGACCCAACTCTGGGAGGCAGTGGAAGACAGGAGGGCCTGGCGTGCTCTGGTCCATGGAGTCACAAAGAGTGGGACACGATTTAACAACTAAATAACAGTTTTTGTAGATTTGCCTCTAAAGGCTAACATTAAAGGACAGAAAAAGCCTCTTTCAGGGCGGAAAAACAGGGGTGCCGCCTCCACCGCCATGGAGCAGCACTCTGCTATGACTTCCACTGACCCATATCAGCCTCCTGGCATGCCTCAGCACCTTCCCTGGCCACCATGAGGAGGTGCCATGCCAGTAGAGGGTGCCGGGTCGGCTACCACCATTGATCTGGGAGTCACCCTACTGCCAACAACAGGGACTTTTATAAGTCTAAGACCCACCTTTCTCAGGCCACTTCCTGCATACGAATAGCAGCACAGTATTTATTGAGTATCTATTGAATATTTATTTATTTAGTGAAATGTTTGTTTATTGAAATAAAATCTGTGTCTAACCTGTACTGCTCAAAACTGTGCAATTCAAGGGAGAAGTGTATTAGACTGGGGAGATCCAGGTTCAGGCTGTTACCAAGCTGTGAAAGGACCTGCTGAATGTTTGTGGCTCAGTCGATTTCTCTGAGATTGGCCTCCCTCACAGGCTTGTTGTAATAATAATAATATGGGAAGAGCGGAGCTGGGTATGTTGGGTTGAGCACAAGGACGAAAAGGTAGGATATTAATGTAATCAATAATAAACATCTTAACATGGTTTCTCTGAAAAATATTGAAGATGAGTCACAAAAAAGACTGAAGACTGCTGTTCTAGATATTTAAAAGCCGGGTGGGGAAAATAATGTTGTTCGGAGGTGGCTCGGTTGGTTACTGTTGCTAGCAATTTCTACTCTGATTATTCAGTGATAATTGTTGTTAACAATTGTTGTGCAGTTAACACCTTTGAATTCACCTGAAGGATACTGTCTTCAGAAATGCTAAAATCTTTTAAGCATTTCCCACGTCTGGGTGAGAATCTAACAGTGACTCACATTGAAGCACATTTAAACAGCAGGATTCTCTCTTCCTGTGAAATGCCTCACCTGGCCACCGTTGTCTAATACAGGAGAGGTCATCATCTCTGGGAGCTAAGCTTTGATTCAAAGTGTCTCTGGTTTAAAAAAACGCCAAGAGGTGAGAACTATACATTTCAAAGACTGATTTGGAATATAGATCCAGCACAGTTTGGTGTTCAGCACCACATTAACCTTATTGGAGATCTAGCTGAAGAAGAGTTCTCACCTGAGGATGGTAGACAAGGGTGGGGGCAGGAAGCTTGTGATCCATGACTCACAAGTGATCTCTTAGGGATCCAGTTGCAGCCCACACTACCCCTCCCACATTTCCTAAAATTCTTTTTAATTCTAAAGTTCCTCCTGCCCTCTCCAAGGAATAATGGAGGTAACCATGTTTGGGGGTCTTCTTCAGTTATTTTAGGCTAAATTATTGGGCCCCCCCCCCAAAAAAAACTCTATGTGATTTAGAACAGCTCAAGAGCAGCAAGAAAAGAATGACATTATTTCCTACTAAAGGTAGATTTGGGTGGCTTTAGAGTGGCATGCCTCTGCAAGTGTGTGTGTGTACTTCTGGGGGAGTACACACACACACACACACTTGGAGAGCTCTCAAGTTGTCTACCCCAACTGAGACTATGAGAAGTTTCAGACTTAACAGAATTGTTTTGAATAGATTGAGCAGTGGGATGGAACCAATGTGGAACACTGGTAGTTAGAGACTAGGACCTAGAAGATCTGGGTGCAAATCCCCACTTAGCCACGGAAACTAGAGATGGAGGTATTTGTATACGGATACCCCCCACAGGTGGAAATAACGAGGGTTCGGCCCCATGGGGCCGGACTGTCCATTCACCATTCTGCTGCTGACTCCAGTTTGACGGAACCTTCCTATTGTGCCGTTGTCCACAATAGATAGCCACTCCTGGCAGGAGGTGGGATGACAAGCCTCTCTGCCAGGTCACAGAGCACAGATATATATGCGCTTTTGATTTGCAGCCTCCATCATGGAGCCGTAATTACAGATCCTCAAACTTCGACCTCTAGTCAGGATGATTTTTGGACTTTTAAAAACCTAACCCCCACTAACCAGCCTTTGCAGTACCTACCCTGATGAAGAGTCGTGCATGACTCTCAACACTTTTTAAAAATATTTTAATCAACCCATGGGTTACTTTGGGGATTTAAGATCTGAAAGAAGTCATGACAAAAAACTCTTGCACCACTTGAAAGAGCCATGTTAAACACAAGGCTCCTGTACTTTTCAAAGATGTGTGGAAGAAAAAGTGGTAGCTCCACTTGACATGCACTACTTGATGGACTTCTCTCTTCTGCACAGTTATTAAGGATGTTACAGGAGTCTTGTCATCATCTTCATTTGACCATCCTAAACATTAACTGTGTGAATGCAATTAATCTGTATGATTAAAATAAGGGTAAATAGTGGACTGCAAGGGGTGGGGATTGTGAGAGAGGACATTTAACTCCCTTCTCCAGTGCTCCCTGAGAGTTCCTGTTGCTACCGCCAGTAGCTTTTCTCCTGATGCAAATACAGTAGTAGTTTGGGTGGGTGGCTGGCTTTGATTTTTATTAGCTATATACAGTAGTCTCTGTATATGAGAGAGAAAGAGAGAGCAGGAGCTCCCTTTCCCAACCACCATAACCAACTTGCTGCTGTCCTTTTCCTGTCACTATCTACATGTGGTTTTTAAAGTAAAAGTGTGTCAGCAGTTCAGTGGGTAGCTTAGTGGGCTGGAGCACCAGGCTTTTGTTTCCACACTGTCCCTTGTAGAAGAGCCATCCTGTGTAACCTTGGGCAAGCTGCGCAGTCCCAGAGCATCCCTAGAAGGAGGGAATGGTAAACCACTTCTGAGTACTCTGCACCTGGAAAGGGTCACCATAAATGAGAACTGACTCAACGGCACATAATTGCACTGATCAGCTACAACATTAAAATCACTGACAGCTGAAGTGAATAGCATTGATTATATCATTACAATGGCACCTGTCAAGGGGTGGGATATATTAGGCAGCAAGTAAACAGACAGTTCTTGAGCTTCATGTGTTGGAAGCAGGAAAGATGAGCAAGCAAAAAGATCTGAGCTACTTCGATAAGGACCAGATAGTGATGGCTAGACCAGTGGTTCTTAACCTTTGTTACTCTGATGTTTTTGAACTGCAACTCCCAGAAATCCCAGCCAGCACAGCTAGTGGTGAAGGCTTCTGGGAGTTGCAGTCCAAAACTCCCGAGTAAGCCAAGGTTGAGAACCAGTGGGCTAGACCAGTGGTCCCCAACCTTGGGCCTCCAGACGTTCTTGGACTATAACTCCCAGAAGCCTTCACCACCACCTCTACTGGCCAGGATTTCTGGGAGTTGAAGTCCAAGAACATCTGGAGGCCCAAGGTTGGGGATCACTGGGCTAGACGACTGGGTAAGAACTTCTCCCAAACAGTAAGTCTTGTGAGGTGTTCCTGGTATGCAGTGGTTAATACCTACCAAAAGTAGTGCACGGAAGGACATCTAGTGAACTGGTGGATGCACAATGGGAAGAAGGATGGCTCATGGAGGCAGTGTTTTTGCTCTTGGCAATGTTCTGCTGGGCAACCTTGAGTCCTGGCTGTAATGTATTGGGAGCTTCTGATGAAGATCCTTTCCTGGATAGGCTGCTTGCAGATGTATAGGCTGTGCTTGCTGAGCCGGTCAATTAGGTTACTCCTATAGACTAGCAATGGGCCAAGGGAATTTTTAATGATTGGGTGTGGTTATTGATTGATTGAATATATGTGTGTGTGTGTCTGGGGAAGGTTTGAGTATATATATGGCAGCTTGCAGGGAGTTATGCAGTGTGTGGTGTCTCCTGCAAGTAAGGAGCTATGCTGAAGTCATCACATTTGAACCCACTATTTTACACTGGCATTCATGTGGATTTTGCTTTGATATGTACCACCTGCCTAGAGATTGCTGCAGAGTATGTACAGCCCTTTGTGGCAGCGGTGTTCTCTGATGGCAGTGGTCTCTTTCAGCAGGGTAATGCACCCTGCCACACTGGAAAAATTGTTCAGGAATGGTGTGAGGAACATGACAAAGAGTTCAAGGTGTTGCCTTGGCCTCCAAATTCCCCAGATTTTAATCCGATTGAGCATCTATGGGATGTGCTGCAACACCAAATCCCATCTATGGAGACTCCATTTCCCATCTTGCAGGACTTAAAGGTTCTACTGCTAACGTCTTGATACCTGATACCACAGGGCATTATCAGAGAATTTGTGGAATCCATGCCTGGATGTTGGGTTCCGACACCTGGATGCATCCGAGCTGCTTTGGCAGGATGAGGGAGACCTACCCAATGTTAGGCAGGTGGTTTTAATGTTGACTGGGTAAGAACTTCTCCCAAACAGCAAGTCTTGTGAGGTGTTCTTGGTATGCCATGGTTAGTACCTACTGTGTCTGTCAGCAGCATTATCTATCAGCAGTGTCTATCAACAGCATTGACTTGATTAATTTGTGCTCCTAAACCCTTAGTTTAATACAAAGAATAGTTTGTTTATTGCCCCAGGACCCTTTGTAGGCAACAGCCTACGTCTATGAAGTTCTCTGTTGCCTTAATTAGGGTGACAACTGCAGCCTATGTTAGCACATGTTCAAATAGGTTAGGGTTGGCCAAAGTGTAGCCCTACAGATGATGTTGGACTGCAATTTTCACCAGCCATAGCCAGCACCATCCAATGGTGAGGAATACTGGGAGTTGCAATCTAATGATGTCTAGAAGGCTGCGCTTTGCTTGTTCATGATGTAGATCTTTAGAAATTTCCTTTTGTATGTACCATCATCATAGGAACATCTCACAGTGATGCCAGTGAGGCCTTTCTTGGTGGCTGCTCCTGAATTCCTTGTTTAAGGAGGCATGGTTGGCTTCCTCTTGTTCTTCCATCAGAAGGGGAACCCTTTTAATTGAAGCAGGTTTTGGCATGCAATTGATCTTCTGGGGAAGAGCTTCAAACTGGTCAGATGCTACCTTTGCCATTCACAGATGCTTTTCAAAGTTGGTTTAGATGTTGCAATTTTAATCACAATTTCATTTTGAGTCTACAGTGGACCCTTGACTTACAGACGGCTCGACTTACAGACTTTTCGAGTTACAGACTTCTCTGGCCGCAAGATTTAGGTTCAACTTGCAGCCAGAGAATTGACCTACAGATCGGAAAAAACCCCAAAATGGAACAAAAACGGCCGGTTACAGATTAATCGGTTTTAGATGCATTGTAGGTCAATGGAGACTCAACCTACAGACTTTTTGACCTGCAGCCACCATTCCAATACGGATTAATTCTGTAAATTGAGGGTCCACTGTCTATTTTATTAGTAGCCAGCATAAGCTCCACCTTCAATAGTGGTGCCGGGTATAAACAAGTCAAGTCTTGTAGTTGTTGACCTTGTCTTTTGCTCTCTGTCATTAATTGAAAGATAATATTTGCAGAGAAAATAACAGTTTGTCCTCAGGGAACAATAAGATTCCAGGGACCTTCTAAGTTCTAGAGACAGTGTGAAATTTAAGCAGCAGGTGGGAAATGACAGGGATTGTAGAAAATATGTTTCAGTGGTAGAGGAGGAGAGAAGCTTTTGGCACAGATGACTTAACTATCTCAGAATGAGGGCTCATCCAAACAAGCTCAGTTATTTTTATCATAATACCAGCTGGTTTTTGTATCTTCTTGCAGGGAGGAGAAAGCACAGTGCAATATAGGCATCTCTAACTATCCAAAGAAAAATACACAGAACTTAAAACATACCTGATTTGTAAAGAATATGATAGCAGCTTGTGTGTTTGGCCCCAAAGTGATCAGTGTACAGTGGTGCCTCAACTTACGAATGTCCCTAGTTTAGACCATTTCAAGTTACAACCAGCTCCGACGACAAAATTTTGCTTCTACTTGTGACCTTACACTTACAAACAGAAAAAGGCAGGGAAAAAAGGTGGGAAATTCAAATTTCTAACTGTAGATGGCGATGAGGCTGCTTCTTTGTAGCTTTTTCACCCCAGCAGCTAGAGAGTGTGCATCAGAGGAGGCTTGAGACTGCTTCGCTTCTGCTTCTGAGTGAGCGTGTTCGTGTTTTTGCAGGGAGGCTTCGGGCTGCCTGGTAAGGTAAGGTGCTGTTTTCTGCTTGTTAAGAACTGTTTTGGATGTTTTTGCAGTGTGGTTTTGAGCTGGGGGAGTTATGTTTCTGTGCTGTGATAGGTCTTGGGGGGTTGGTTTGTTTTTTTGGCTTCCCCCATTTCCGATGGCTCTTGGGGGTTTGGTTGCTTTTTGGGTTTTCCCCCCCATTTCTGATGGGTCCTGCATACTTCCCTTGCTTTTTCCTTTGCTTTCTTTGCATTTCCAATGGGTCTTGCACACTTGATTGCTCCCCCCCTTCAGCTGGAAGGGATTAATCTTATCCTACTGTTACTATTGTTTTGCATAATTCACATTTGTGATAGCGTTTTTTGATTACCAAGTCAAACAAGAATATAAAGAAGTGTAGAATTCTTTCGCCTGCAATTTTTAAAACTTAAACCTGTGCACTATCTTAAAAAAACCTGTAAGTCTTGCACTGAGTGAATTGTATGGTATTTTCTGACCCCCATTTTTGTGTCTCTGTGTTAAAAATAATTGTACACGGCAAGCAGCTGAAATTTGGGTGGTTCACAATTGTGTTGGTGACAAAGCTACAGAAAGCTTGCATTGTAGATCTTGTTCTATGGGAATTCTGCAGCAAAATATTACCCCGGGAGACTTAAGAATTCTTTATTAAATCTTAATTTGCCTGGGCAGGCTGCAGGACTCAGCAGAAAAAAGGGTAGTGTGAAGATATGGTCCAGTCATTTTCTTCTTTGATCATTTTCAGGGTGAAATTGGCTTCTCCAGAACAGCTCTTGTGCCAAAGTGGGAGGAGGGGAAATATGGTATTGATTTCTACTCTTAGGTTGAACTGATATACAAGGTTGGAAGAACCTGTAGGATCTGATTAACTAGCAATCTGTCACTGACAGTAAAGGTATTTATTCTGTTCTGCTGCTAGGAAGTCTTGTGCCTTCTCTTACTTGCTCTTTTGAATCTATTGTATGACACATTGTTGTATTTGATTTCTTTTAATATTATTATTAATTCAATGTACATATTGCCCATCTGGCTAGTAAGGCCACTTTGGGCAGTTCACAACAAAATAAAACAATAATAACACATTAAATAATAACCACATAAACATAACAGTATAAAAATCAAAGTAAACATACAAATCAATTAACCTTTGAAAACAGGCAACATAGAACATAGTTTGAAAAGCAAGATGGTGAAAGTAGTGACTTAAGAGCTGAAAAACCTTCTGCACTCTGTTGGTGTAGGATCTTGAAATGCCTGTCTAAATAGCCATGTTATCAAAAGTCTCTTAAAAGTTCCCAGTGAAGGGGGCGGGCAAATCTCAGGTGGGAATTTATTCCATAGATGTGGTACAGCCGCCAAGAAGGCCTGATTCCTGTTCTCTTTCTTGGGGTCAATGTCATCAACTTTGTGGCCTTTGATGATTGAGTAGGTTGGGCAGATCTCAATGGAAGAAGGCATTCTGCCAGGTATTGAGGTCCCAAACCATTTACAGCCTTGTATGTCAGCATCATTAGCTTGAAGCTGGCAGAGAAGCAAACAGGTAACCAATGCAAAGTGGCTAGGAGAGGAGAGATATCATGATATTTATTTACTCCACACATGGCTGCCATATTTTGGACCTGTTCAAGCTTCCATAGCAGCCTCATGGGCAGGCCCACATAAAGAGAATTACGATAGTCTAATCTCGAGACTACCAGTGTGTGGTCCAATGTGATGAGGGACCCGGTGTTGAGGTAGGGACGCAGCTGGGTGTAACAGATCACAGGCGCTGTCCGAGATTCCATTGATAGCTCCGGGTCCAAGAGTACTCCCAGACTGCGTACCTCATCCTTGACGGAAAGAGTAGCCCTCCCCCAAAAGAGGGAAGTACCCAATCCACAGGCACTAGGGGCACCCCATCCATAGGACCTCTGTCTTGATGGGACTATATTAGCTATTTAAAGCATTTATTTGACATTAACCTTAGTTAAAATTATCAATTACATTTCTCATGAAAATCTTATTTAGTTCTAAATTGAGTTAATTTGATTGAGTATTTTTATATCCTTTTGGAAAAGATATGTTGGTCCCAGGATCTATATTATATGACCTTTATCATGTGTTGTGTACTATCAAGCCGCTTCCAGGTTATGGTGTCTCAGGTGTGTGAGATGTTTAAGCATTAGTTTACTGTAGCCATCCCTGAGTTTCTGTGGTTGAACAGGAATTTGAATCCAACTCTCCTGGGTAGTAGTCTGATACTCTCGTCACTATAACACACTTCTATTCACACTGCCTTTATTAGGCCAACTTAATAAAGTGCAGAGGAAAGAAAAATATGGTGACATTCAAGGTCAACAGATTGTTTCATCAAGCAAGATGTTACAGGAGATTTGGAGATCTGGAAACTTTATATACATTTTGGTGCACACAAAATACTCATATCTCCACACACACACACAATGATCCCACACCTTCCCTGTCTTTTTTGGTTGTGGGCTTTCAGTTCTTGCAGATGAGAGTCCCATTTCAGCACCAAATTAGAAAAAAAAATTCACCCCACTAAAATCTGTATGTGAATCCGGGCTTGATTGTATCCAAGAGATTCCTAAACCGGAAAGAAATCCTTGAGAATATTTCTTTCCAGAACCAAACTGTTGGCATATGAAGTAGGCCACTGAAAGGGTGTTCTTGAGCTGTAGGATGCTGAGAAGGAAGCAGTCTCAGGGGTATGCTAGATTAAGTTGTAAGATATTAAACTCCTTTGCTGAAATATTATAAGATGGTGAATACTGAAATTGCAAATGTTTAATGATGATAACCTGACAGTATTTGGTTTTACAACATCTTGCAGATAAATACAACTTTAGTAGGAAAATCTATTACTCTGGGGTCTAATATGTGTTTGATTTTCTCTAGTAGCCAAAAAACATTGGGAGTCTAGTGGAAGCTTAAATACAGCCAGATGGTTTCTGTGATAAATGTAAGCATTTCTCATTAGCGATACCTTAATGCACAACTCTCCAAAGTTCAGGAGGTAAAAAAACTCTGCTTGGCATGAAAGATGGTAAAATGTATTAGAAAATAAGCTATCAGTGAAATATATACAATTTCACTTCATGATGGGTTTCTTATCAATTTGCTAGATAAACAAGATCAGTGTCTGTATTTCCAATAAATGCAGTGGGAAAAAATGAAGAATATGCTTCTGAAATATGTTGCGATCTAATTTTGTTCAAAATGTAGGTTCCTCTTGAATGTACTCCAGTATATATGGAAAGCTTCCATTCTAGGAGTGGCTGTCCAGTCACTTAAGTAGAAAAAATGTGTATAGAGCTGTCCGCTCAATTGAAGTGAATTAATGGAAAATATTACACCAGTATGTTTTACTGGTTGAAGTGTTCGACCAGTGTTCTAATCTCCACATGGCCATGAAACTCACTGGGCTGAGCTACTCACCCAGACTATTTTAGCCTATACTACTTCACAGGATTGTTGTGAGGATAAAGGCAGAATGAGGAGAGCCATGTACACCACTTTGAGCCTATCGGAGGAAAGAGAACACACACACACACTGTATGTATGTATGTATGTATGTATGTATGTATGTATGTATGTATGTATGTATGTATGTATGTATGTATGTATGTATGTATGTATGTATGTATGTATGTATGCATGCATGCATGCATGCATGCATGTATGCATGCATGCATGCATTATTCCTATGATGACAAACTTGGCTGCAACGGGATCCTTGGGGTTTGAGGACCTTCAAGAGTAAATGAGTGGTTCACCCTGATTTATACAGATGTCACAGCACTATGTAATATTCTTTCTGTCTGTCTACGGATCTTTGTGGGACATTACAAATTGTAGTAAAACTTTGCTTTGAACAGCCTGTCTAAAATGGTGCTTTTCCCAACATAAGGTTAAACCTAAAATAGATACATGGGCGGGGGAGATACTGACATCCCCGTTCTGTCCGCCCCAGTTGTTAAAAATTAGGAATTTATTTACTAAAGGGGTGATGGTTTAAAAATTTTTTTTTATAGCTTAGTGGTTTAGGTTTCTGGCTGCAGAACCAGAGGTTGTGGGGTTGATTTCCACAGTGGGCCTCCTTGACAGGGGCTGGACTCTTATGATCCACAGATCCCCTTCCAGGTCTGCAAATCTAAGATGATGATGAACTTGAGAAGAACAATAGCACCTTTATTTGAAGCTAAATTCTCCCCTCAAATGTATTTGTATGGAAACAATGACTAGGAGAACACAGAAGGGGGAAATAATGCCTTCTCTGGGGTGAATTTTGTGTAAGCGGACTTAGCTTCACATTCCCACTTCTATTTGAGTTGAGACGGGATAAAAACACAAGATTTAAAATGAGATCTCTTTCTCCTAATATTCTAGGTCAAATATGTGTTCAAAAGAAGAACTGGCAATGGTGGGACATCATCAGCCATGTATTCAAGCTTTCACTCGTATGGTGAAGCTATGGAAGCAAGACTGTGCAACACAAAGATGGTGCATCGCTTATGAGAGAAGGTAATGCAACAAGACTTTTATTGTAAAGCTTCCTGTGAATAAATGCACTAGTGAGATCTACAACAAAATGTTGCAGTGTTGCTTTATTTTGCTAGACCATTGGTTCTTTTTCCAGAGCATATATACTTACTTTTTATCTGTGTGAGCCCTGTGGTGCAGTGATTAAACTGCAGTACTGTAGTCAAGCCTTTGCTCACAACCCGAGTTTGATCCCAACGGGCTCGGGTAGCCAGCTCAAAGTTGACTCAACCTTCCCTCCTTCAGAGTTCGGTAAAATGAGTACCTAGCTTTGGGGGGGCAGTTGTTTGCATTATTATGTGGTACACCCCTGAGAGAGTGCACTATGCACTATGGGGCAGTATGTAAGTTGAAACAACAACACTTTATTCTGGGATACGTGGCAGTCCTGTGACAGGAGAAAGGGGAGTATATGGGCGAGTCAATGTAAAAAAACCTGCAAAGTTCGAAAGTTTGACAACTTACTGAAACTGTGGCTTGAAATGATATGTTCTGGAAGCAGAGTTGCTATTTTAGTTCTGTGTTGAACGTAGGCCACAGCTGTTGTCTCAGTGAAGAGTGACAGTGTTATCTTGTACTGTGTTCCCCACTTTCTTATCCCCCATTTGAAAGGACTAGCTATTATACCATCTAGAAACAAGTGTATAACATGGAATATCACACTTTAAGTGTTGTCCTGGCTGGAACAGGAAGAAGGAAGATGAAACTGGATGGCTACACTATAAGGTTTGATTCTTGAATATTGGGGGCTGCTGGGCTGATTATATGCCCTTCAAAGTCTTTATGTGAAATGAGCAGATGGGGCACTTTAGGCCTTTTTGCCCCTTGGGCCTGTTTTAGGCATCGGGGACAGTGAATCTTAAGAAAAGACAATATCCCTGAGCCTAAGACCAGCTGGTTGTGAAATGTTGTGAAAGGGGCAGTTGCAGCCTGGAGAAGACATGATGCACCTTTTGGAGGCAAAATATTTTCCCACAAGATTGTGGAGTTGTGCAAGGATGGGTCAGGATGGCAGAGCAGCAATACTGGAGGGCTCTAGTTGCCCCCCTGCACATAATAAATGTATCAGTAGTTAACAGTGATGATTGTGGCAGGTTTTTCAATGTCATTTGCTAAGGAAAGAAAGTTGGAGGGGGGGCACTGCCATCTTGTCGACTTCCAGTAAGCATCTGGTTGGTTACTGTGGGAACAGACAGGTCTTTAGTCTAATACAGAAGGGCTGATCTTTTGTGAAGGTCACCTTCAGCGGGTAGATTCTTGATTATGTTTTTGTGGGTTTTTAAGAGTCTTCATGAGTCCTTCTGTTTGTTGATATACTCTCTCTGGCTAATCTGAATTCCCAAGATGGCTGCTCTATGGTTTTCCCTTAGGCCTGTGTTTGGGGTCTAGGGCAGAATACTGTGCTAGATAGGCTTTTAGTCTTATCTAGTGCAGCATTTGTTAGGTCAGGGATGGGGAATCATTGTGGGTTCCCCATCCCATAATCCTTTGCAAGTGAGATGACATTGGGGGCTTGGCCACATCTTCTTGCAATCTCAGGTTCTGCTATTGAGCTGCTAGGTGGAATTTTTCCATTGGATGCTACAACTCTGGAACTGGATTTGATATTTGCCACTGCAAGAAAAGTTGAGGTCAAGGCTTGTAGGTTCAGTGGTTGAGTCCTGAATCTCCTGAAAAATTAATTAGAGATGTTTGGAGGGTGGGTCGTGCACCCCCTTTGCCTCATGGACTGGATAAACGTTGTGGTGGTCCAGATAAGGTTTCTGGTCCAGAGGTTGCTGTCTCCTGCATTACTTTCTTACTTGTCAGGAAGGTGCAGTTGATTCTGTTTGAGTGCAGATGTGGTTAGTTTAAGGAACTCGATTTGGTGGACAGAGTGCCTGAAGAACTTTGGATAGAGGCTCGTAACATTGTACAGGAGGCAGCAACAAAAATCATCCCAAAGAAAAGGAAATGCAAGAAAGCAAAGTGGCTGTCCAACGAGGCCTTAGAAATAGCAGAGAGGAGAAGAGAAACAAAATGCAAGGGAGATAGGGAAAGTTACAGAAAATTGAATGCAGACTTCCAAAGAATAGCAAGGAGAGACAAGAGGGCCTTCTTAAATGAACAATGCAAAGAAATAGAGGAAAATAACAGAAAAGGAAAAACCAGAGATCTGTTCAGGAAAATTGGAGATATAAGAGGAATATTTTGTGCAAAGCTGAACATGATAAAGGACAAAAATGGGAGGGACCTAACAGAAGCAGAAGACATCAAGAAGAGGTGGCAAGAAAACACAGAGGAATTGTATCAGAAAGATTTGGATATCCCGTACAACCCAGACAATGTAGTTGCTGACCTTGAGCCAGACATCGTGGAGAGTGAAGTCAAGTGGGCCTCCTTGACAGGGGCTGGACTCTATGATCCACAGATCCCCTTCCAGGTCTGCAATTCTAAGTCATGTATTGTTGCAATGCAATGTGTGGTAAACAATTCTCAGAATAGTTTTGTTAATGTGCTTTTTCTGATGGGAGGCTGGATTGTGCCCTTCTGCTATGTAGTGGGATTGGTTGCATTGGTTGTCCTATGGAGTCAGTAAATTGTCCTGTGGCCATTCCCGAACTTTGGAATTCTTTGCCAAGAGAGAGAAGGATTGATCCCTCCCTCCTTTCTTCCTGCTGGCAGCAAAGACCTTTTTATTTAGGCAGCCCTTCAGCAGTCAATGGCCTTGAAACCACAGGGGTTTAGCCAATGTGCTGCTCTTGTTTTTCGCTTTTACTTTAACTAGTCTAGTATTACATTAAGATGGTTTAAATTATCTATTATTTAGATTTTAATTTACTTTAAATAATATAATAAGGTTTGTCCTGTTTTAATCTCTGTAATTTACCGTATTTTAATTATGCTGTTATTTAACTCCAGTGGCCAAAATCTTGTTGCTTAGTGCAGTAAATTGATAAAGGACATGATGGTGCTGTGGGTTAAACTGCAGAAGCCTCTGTGCTGCAAGGTCAGAAGACCAGCAGTCGTAAGATCGAATCCACGCGATGGAGTGAGCTCCTGTCGCTTGTCCCAGCTCTTGGCAACCTATCCGTTTGAAAGCATATAAAAATGCAAGTAGATAAATAGGTACCACCTTTGTAGGAAGGTAACAGCATTCTGTTTCTAGTCACGTGACCACATGACCACGGAAACTGTCTACAGACAAACGCTGGAAACAGGGATGAGCACCGCCCCCCTAGAGTCGGACACGACTGGACTAAATGTCAAGGTGAACCTTTATCTTTTCCTAGGCCTGTTGGGTCAGTGAGGATTTCATGCATCAACTCCTTTGTAAGTTGTGTTGCTTCAAATGGGCCTACTCTAATTGTGACTTACTGTAGTACAGTATAGTTGACTGACCACATCTCCATTGATTGAATGGGCCTGCTCCAGTGTGATTTACTGCAGTAAGCAAAGAATCTGGGCCATTATAAGCTGCCTTGTACTTCTCCCAGTACTGGGAGAAAAATGGCATATTAATAAAATTAATTTTACAGATATTCCCTATTGTGTCTCCACTGCCTTCTCAGCTTTGTGTTCTGTGGGTATTTGCTTCAATGGAGGGAAATGCTCTGCAGGAGCATCTCTGACGTGCCAGTGTCCAGCGGGGTTCTAGGGTCCACGGTGCCAATATGGTAAGTCAAAGATTTCATATTATTCTCTGTCAACATGGTATCGCAAACATAATTGCATTAGGTTTCCTTAGTATACCCATTTAAACCATCATTTTGCGATCATAAAAACCTAATCGTACAGTGATTTCCTCAAGCGAGGCAATCGTTAAGCGAGGCGCGACTGAATAAAATATATAGCACAGATTGGTAGCTGTGGTCCTCTAGATGTTTTCTTTTTTCAACATTGAACTCCCATTGACCCTAGGTGGCCATAGTTAACTGTGAGGAATTATGGGGATTCCTGAAATGTAGAAAGAATTACAGCTCCCTGTGTTAGGATATAGGATTTAAATCTAGGAGGAAGAGCATAGCTATGTAGACCTAGTGCTGTTGTGCATGTTTTGTTGAATCACTGAATTTCGTGGAGAGTTTGTGTGAAATGAATTATATTGATGCAATCTGGTATTTGGTAAGAATGCTGTATCCAAGCATGCGAATCACAGTGACTGCGTGCCCAGTCTCCTCAGTCAAATCTAGCACACCATCCCTAATGGGTTGTGATCTACAACTGAATATATGAAGTCTGCCAAGAGTCAGTTTGTGTGGCTGTCATCCACACTTGGTTCATTTTTGCAAGCTTGTGAATTAACAATAATGGGTCAAGAATAAATAGTCCAATCTGACATATTGAACAAGGCGAGATACTGAATCAAAACATGTCTGTAGTTGCTGTCATGAACGGATCAGCTTCATTAATTAATTTCGTATGGCATAGCACAATACAGCATTATTGGGTAGGACTTCACAAAGACAATGCATAAAATATAAAAGAAAAGAATAAATTCTGTGAGATTTTAAAAACACTCAATATGAATAGTAAATAATTAGTGAAATAAATTATGTATGAACAGTTATTAGAGCAACTAAGTCTAAGGCCAAATATCTAAATCATTTAACTGTTGAGCAGCAGTGCCATCAAGATGATGTAGTTCTTGGAGGGAGCCAGGGAACCTAAGGGGGCATTCCATTGCAATGTGATGTAAAGTTTGTAGGACATACCCACAGTCACAATTTGGATTATCGGCCAGCCCACATTTATGTTTCCAATATTGGCACCTGCCATGGTTGGTTCAGATCCAGTTAAGCGCTGTCCAGTTTTTCCTTGAAAGATCAAAGCCATAAAGGCATTGTTCTGCATCAGACACTAAGTTAGACAGATCTGGATTAGAAGTTCCCCACTCCTGATACCATGTCATTTCAGTGTCAAAGTCTTCCCTGACTAGTTGCTGTCCAAGTTTCCATGGTGGGTTCTGAGATTTAAGTCTAAATATTTGATCATGGCAATCCTCATGTATAGGTAATAGTTGGTTTGCCTCCCATTTCTGCCACTCCCTTTTTAATTGTCTTCTAAGGTGTGGGGTGGTGGTATGTTAGATAGCACCAGTAGGCACTCAGAAAGTGTTGATTTAATAGCTCCTGATATTAGCCTCATAGTATGGTAACACCACTTTTCTATGTGCACTATTTAGCCATACAGGGCTGCAGTACTCAGCCACTGAATATGCCAATGCAAGAGCTGATAACTGAAGAACTTTGGCACTTGCTCCCCAGCTAGTTCCAGAAAACCTGTGTAGGATATTGTTCCTCATTTTCATTTCATCCATGGTTTTTCTTAAATGTTCTCTATAAGGACCGGTGAAGGCTCACTCCTAAATACTTTAAATTACGATGTATTCTCGAAGGCTTTCACGGCTGGGATCCAATGGTTGTTGTGGGTTTTTTGGGCTCTTTGGCCGTGTTCTGAGGTCCTCCGAAGATGCCGGCCACAGAGACTGGCGAAACGTCAGGAAGAACAACCTTCAGAACATGGCCAAGGATCCCAAAACACCCACAACTTTAAGTTATGGTTGGACTTTAGCAGCTGATTCCTAAGTTCCACTTTCCGTGTATAGTTGGCTTGTCTGTTCCTCAAGTGAAAGCAAGTGACCTTGGTGTTTTTTGATGTTGGGTTTTAGCCTCCAGATTTAAAAAAAAAACTATCAATTTCCTTTAAATAATTTTTGGGAGCTTTTTCATAGGTATTGAAGACTTAGATTGTTTGACCAATGCAATATTAAAGAGAAGTGGGGCCAACACAGAACCTTGTGGCAGGCCATCATTTAACCTATGCTTCCAGCTGCTTTGACCATCTAAGTGTACTTCATGGTATCTATTTAAAGCATGTTGTTGAGAAGAGTAGCTGTTTTCTTGCAGGGCGTGATGCATAGAAATTTTAAAATAATTCCTTATCTCCACACCTTGTCATAAGCCAATAAAGAAGGTGACAGAATTCATTTTCTGCGTGGGAGGTTAATGATAGTACCTGGTCACAACAGCTTCTTTTTTAAAAAAAATCTAAATCCAGCCTGTTCTATTGGAATGTGTTCTTCAACCAGAGCTTTAGTTTTGTTTAAAATAAGTTTCTCCAGCTGCTTGGTCCACTATCCATTTGTGAGCAACCAAAACGTGGTAGTTCTCCTTCTCCAGTAAGCTGTGCTTTTGTATTGGCTAAAATCATTGGTGAATCTTTGCCATTAGCAGAGCTTTCGTTTGTGAAATTCAGAAAGCTAAACTGTGTCACCACTAAATAAGGATATAGATCTGCCAATGTAAGTGGGTGTCTTTGTAGATGCAATTGTTTGTGAGATGGAGAAAGCAGAGTGGTGTGTTGGAGTTGAATAAATGCAATTGTGTTCACATTGACATCTGCAGACTGTCCACTTCAGTTGAAGCTTCCAAACAAAGAATTGCCTAAAGAATTCGAACTGTTTGAAACCTCCTGTTGTAAATGTAGTAATTACCTTAATGGCTAAAGCATAGTGGCATTCTCAGGGGTCAGGCAAGGCATATGGTCTTCTAAGACAGGCAGGCAGTGAAACGGCAGTTTGCTCAGCCATAAGGTCAAATTCTGGAATCCAGAGAAGATTATGTGGTTGTTGTTTCCTGGGGAGCTAACTTAGAGTGCTGACAAGGGGCCATTAAAAAAAAAACAGTGCTGGGAGAGGTTTTATCCTGGTGATGGTCTTTGCGCTTTCTACTGATTCCAGAGGGTCTGTGTGGAATTTCAACCGTCATCAACTTCTAGCGTGTGTGATGTGTTTTCTGGGTTTGAAAAGCTGCCCAGAAGTGGATCTGTGTAGATGACAAGACAGAAGACATTATGTTTGGGAATAATTGCAGGAACAATCCTTCGCTGGGCCAAGGAAGGAAAAGAGCAGACTGGTATAAACAGCTGGAAGCTTCTTCCTGAGAGATGGTTTAGAGCTGATGCTTCCTTTGTAGCCTATGTTTCAGAGTACTGAAGAAAAAAAACATGTTATTCTTTTTCTCTACAGTTGCTGTGGAAGAACTCACAACACAAAAACAGTTACCTCTGGCAGAACTTTGGAAAGTTACTTTTTCGCATAATATTTCCCAGTATTCCAAAAAAAACCCATGCTATAGAATGATGATGATGATGGGAAGATTTCTATGACATGTCATATTTTGTTCTGCAACCTATGTTTGAGCTTATGCGTGGGTTTGAACATGTTTATGAGTAATCTAATGAAAGGCCAGATTACTCACAAACATGTTTGAACTTGCTTTATGGGTTCAAATGTAGGTTGCACAGGAAATGTGAAATGTCATAGAAATCCTTCCTCTAATAATAATAATTTTACAACCTCAGAGCTGGAAGGGACCCTGTGGAGTCCAGCCCTAGTCAAAGAGGCACAGTGGGGAACAGAAATCCTGACATCTGGTTCTATAGCCAGAGACCTAAAATCATACAAATAAAATCAAATCATAAATTATATTACTATTAAAAGCTCCCCCTCCCCTCGCCACAATCATTATGAGACTCCCAGAGACTTCACCAGGGCAAAAGTTGGGGGAGGAGAATAGGGAATAGGAAGCTTTCCATTTGCTTACATTAAGTTCATTAAGTTCCACCAAGTTCTACCCGTGTCACTCGTGCAAGTCAGGAGGTGAGGCTGAGGAGCCTAATGCCGAGGGAGGCCCGGAAAGAAAAGACAAGAAATAGGGCCTTCTCGGCGGTGGCTCCTCGCCTGTGGAATAACCTTCCCCCTGACATTCGCACGGCTCCCTCGCTGGGTATTTTTAAAAATCAATTAAAAACACTGATGTTTCAGCAGGCCTTCCCCTCAGCCAACTCCTAATCTTCCCTCTTTTCCCCCTTTCTTAGTGTTTGTCCCATCTTGTCTAAAGTTTTTCCCTTATTTATAATTGTTTTAATTATATTGTATTGTGCTTGCTGTAAGCCACCTAGAGTGGTCTCAATGAGACTAGATAGGCGGGATATAAATAAAATAAATAAATTAATTAAATATTTCCAGTGCCTGGTCTGGGTTAATACAATGGGATCTTCAGACAAAGAGGAGCCAACATTGTAGAAGGATTGTAATACAGGTAGATTCAATGTCAACTCACTAATATTTGAGATCTGAAAATCTCACCCATGGAAATGATCAGGTTCATTCAATTAGTTTTTAGAGCAGGGAGTTTCTTCAAGAATTCCAACAATGCTGCCACTGGTCATTATTTTTTAAACAATGCTTTTAAATTTAAATACATTTAAATAATGTAATTAAATGGAGGGAGAGACAGATGTTTTTTGGCCTCCCATTCCCACCAGACCTGGCCAGGAGAGGGAATGGTAAGGGATTGTGGTAGTTGCAATCTGCAAACATTTAGAGGGCCACAGTTGCCCTCCAAGAGTGAGCTTAGAGTGGTCTTAATTGACTAGATAGGTGGGATATAAATAAATAAATAAATAAATAAATAAATAAATAAACAAACAAACAAACAAATAAATAAATAAATAAATAAATAAATAAATAAATAAATAAATAAATAAATAGTATTAGTATTAGTATTAGTATTAGTATTAGTATTAGTATTAGTATTAGTATTAGTATTAGTATTAGTATTAAATGTGTGTGTCCCTGTCTTGATCCCACCCATCTGTGTACCCAAGAAAGATTCCACAGCCAATAATGCAGCTTCTCCTCACAAAACAGATCACCCTTCTCTGTTAGCGGCTAATGAAAGAGAATCTTTCCTTCGTGCCTTTCCTTTAGTCCTTCCATGTAAGAAGTCTAGGGAGACTCACTTTTGGGAAAAAAATGCTGAACATTCAAAGGGGGTGAATCTAGAATATTCACACAGGAGTGAAACCTGTATAGTTTTCCTCCTCCTCTTCTCCATGACTTTAACCTTCTAGCCCAAGATGGGCGATCTCCAGAGGTCCCAGGGCTACACACACTTATTCTTCAATGTTCTTCTGGGTTTTTCGGGCTCTTTGGCCATGTTCTGAAGGTTGTTCTTCCTGACGTTTCACCAGTCTCTGTGGCCGGCATCTTCAGAGGACAGCAACCTGTCGAGAGTACAGGTTGCTGTCCTCTGATGATGCCGGCCGCAGAGACTGGCAAAAGGTCAGGAAGAACAACCTTCAGAACATGGCCAAAGAGCCCAAAAAATCCAGAACAACCATTAGATCCCGGCCGTGAAAGCCTTCGCAAATATATTATTCTTCAACCTTGGAAGGCAGTCCCCATTTCCATGACCCCTAAAAAAATTCTTATAAAAATGTTTGAGTTTTACCTAAAAAGCCCCCTTATGCCCTCTAGTGGTCTTTTTTTTAAAAGTTGGATCATATAGGGACAGGAGTGCAGATAGTGATTGTCCCAAAACATGGCCAAAAAGACTCCCCATTTTTAAAAGTACATAGCCCACAGATGTCATGTTCTTCACCCTTACTGTTGCCACTCAACCCAACTCAGTGACATGTACAAGGAAGGAATGGGTTAAACTTGGTTGTTTACTCTGATTTTGTATTTCAATATATAGTTCTAAAATTTCCTAACCTAAATAGCTTTTCACTTGATGGTTGGGCATCCGTGGCAGCTAATGGGAGGAAAAGTGGTGAGTAGCTCTCTGAAAATGAAGCCATTATTAATGCATTATATTGAACTGTGGCTTAGAAGGCTTTTAACAGTTCACTGACATGACCGAGGACAGCCCGGGGATATCATAACAATCTGTAATATGGAGCTATTCCTTTACAATTTGCAAGATAGCCTAATGACTCCCTAAGAGATGTTACAATGTATTTTTCTGAATGCCTGCAGTGCAAGTCTATTTTATCATCAGGGTTATCTTGGTGCTGATTTCCAAAATAAAGTACTGTATGCAGAACACTGAATAGAAATAGGGCCTCCTTCACATAGTTGCATTTCATCAAACACAGTAGCAGGAAATATTTTGAGAAGAAAATATTCGGGGTGTGCTGACGAAAAACTAGACTAAAAATCCAATTCATGACTGAAGAACTAAACTTTAAAAAAGTTCTGATTTTATAAGCGACTATCGATTGTCTTGAAATGCCTTTTTCAATTTGCATTTTTTAAAGAAAATAATCATGTAGGAAATGATGTGTGTGCATTTGAACATGCTAGTAATATAGAGTTCTTGAGGATGTTGGCTTACTGTGGGTGAGGCATCATGCTAGTTCTTGACATCTAGTTGCTTCTATTGCAGGTTGGAGGTGCTAACAAAACAGACCTTCCATCCATGGATTGTTTATTATGACAGCTGAATCTGGCATACAGACTTGCCTCTCTCCCAAGAAGGCCGCGAGGACCTTCAGTTTATTCTTGGTTTAATTTTCTGACTTGTTAAGTGGAGGTGGGGAGAACTAATCAAATTTGGGGGTTCTGATCCCATAGGTTCTGTTCTTATTGCAAGCAGGCAGAGTACACCAGGCTGCTTGCTCGTTCACCATGCGCTAAAACATTCTAGAAGCCTGGCCTATGGTGACAACTGAATTCAAGCCTTTGTCTTAAAGGTTATTCACATTTTAACCAGGCAACAGAATAAATACAGGTGTCAGAACTTCTGCATTGAGGCATCTTGTGTTAGGGCTGTGATGTGAAGTTATTGTTGCCTGAGTAAAGTGAGGTCAAGTTGTTGGCCGAGGGAGAAGCTACTATGAAAAGTAGAAAACTGGCTTATAGCAAGCCAAGTTTGCCTCTGCTGAATTGCTTGTTCTGACTAGTTGAGGTTCTCCAGATTTTGAGGCAGCACTATTCAGATCCTTAATGCCTTTCATTGCAGTGACAAACGCTGAATAAGCAACCTTCCATATACATTGTATGTGTTCTTCCATGGTATCTTCCCGAAATGTATAGTTCTTTTTCCTCTTGACCATGATGAAATCAAAGATGGAGGTTATTCCACGGAGTCTTACAGTTCTAGGGTTGATGTATCTAAGAAATTGGTCCTGTTTCTTCTTAGTCCTGGATTTCACACCTCTTTAACCAGATCAGACTTCTACCCTTGGCAAGTTAGTCAGATTTCCCAGTTACTCCACCCTCAGCAATAGGAGTTGAATATGCCAAAGCTTCTATCAAGAACAATGATTATTAAAATTTTTGTTGAGAATTCATAAAGGACAGATGACCAGCTTCAATACTCAACTGGTCAGTTCTAGTGAAAATAAAAGACCCGACATATATAAAAGATCATAAAAGGCTTATTCTCTAAACATGTGTTATATTTCCTAAAATGTCATCATTTTCACTAGGCTTTCGTCTGCAACAATGCTATACTTGCCTAATTATCACTTCTGTATTATGTATATGAGTCCTCACTGTGTGCACCAGAGAACAAAAACTATGTGTAAACTATGTGTAGAAGTCTGTGGTTTTTCAACAACCCATTCCTCAAATTCAGCTAATCAGTATTCATGACAACCACAACCATAATTGGCTCATAATCAAAATCCCCAGCAGGAGACACAAATATCTCTCTATGTATTTTTCTCTCCGGTAAAATTTTGAATGAATTAATCTGTGTGACAAATTTCAGTCCATCTCAAAGTCTCTGATTTAAACTACGGCTGGTAAGGGATAGATAGTTCTATTTAACTGTGGTGAAAAGCATGCCTCTTCCTTTTGATAACAAAGATGGGAGAATATATGCTTTCAGCATCTCTCCTACCATCCCAGTAACCTCAATAATGGTTTCCCCGATCACACCAGCCCAACTTCAGTCCTTTGTTTTAAAAATTGATAGTCACTGGGCAATAGCTGCGTCAAAAGTGTCAAAGTGTATGTGTAGGTGTGTGTGTGTATTTTGAATGGGCATTAGCCTACACTGCCTCTGAAAAAGGAGATCAGTAACAAGATACTGTGAAAGGTTTACCTAGTGAGAATTCAGTGTAGCAGTTGCTTTGCCCCCCCGCCCCACGTTAGTTGGAGATGCCTCATCAGGACTATAGATCTTTCATTCAGAAATATCTTAAAAGGGACCAGTTTGGTGTAGTAGCTACAGTATCAGGGCCTATCCAGACAAGCCATTTTGGGTGTGGGGTGGATAGTGCTACAGTGGGTCTGTTGAGGCTAGGGGGAGGACCATTTAGTGTGGGTGATCACAGAACAATAGGAAGGCTAATGATGTGGATGATCACAGAACAATAGGAAGGCAATTGGCCTTAGAGAAAGTGCAGGAAGTTGACAAGCAGATGTCCGAGCCAGCGGAGCCTCAAGGCAACGCCCTGAGAACTCTTTTTATTAACTTAGCATGATTACATAGTATGTTGTGAGATACTAGTTACCTAATCATAACCAGGATTGGCTGAGAAAACTCTTTGATCTAATGTTCCAGCTCTAAGCGAAAGGGCAGAATGAGGGGTTACCCCATCTGCTGGTAGCTGCTGCTTCTGCCAGGAGTGTTTGCACGTCACTAAAACAGAATACAGCTACCATCTTTAGGAAGAATGTTCCCACAATTTGGCATGTTCTTCTTGTCTAAACAGCAAACAACAGACCCCTTGTAGCCTAATCAGCTGTCAGTTAAGCACTTCCCCTGATCATCTGTGGATGATTAGGGGAAGTGAATTATTTTACTTTTCTCCTCTCTCCCTCTGTCAATGCCATTCCATTTTCTTCCTTCCTCCTTCTCTGCTAGCTCTTCCTTTATTCTCTCCCCACACTTTCTCCTCCTTTGGAATTTGCCGCCATGGTGGCAGAGGCTGCTAGAGGCTGCTATCTCTAAGTAAAACAATGAGTGTGCCATAAAGAATGCATGTCCTCCTGCTGGACCAGAAAGGTGTCAATAGCTCCAAAAACGGAAGGATGGGTCATTCTAAAGGACATGGTCTTTTTTTAAAAAAATCCAAATGGTGCCCTTAGCGATCCATATGCAATACCTGTATCTATATGGCAGTATAAGCAGCCCTCAAACTGATAATTGGAGACTCAGGCCAAAGTCCCCTACTGAGACATGAAACTCACTCTGTTACCTTGGGTTAGTGACTCTCTTGATCTGTGAGTATAAAAGTGGAGATGAGAGAAAATCAAGCTATACAGGTAGCTAATTGTTGTTGTTGTTTAGTCGTGTCCGACTCTTCGTGACCCCATGGACCAGAGCACGCCAGGCCGTCCTGTCTTCTACTGCCTCCCGGAGCTGGGCCAAATTCAAGTTGGTCACTTCAATGACACTGTCCAACCATCTCATCCTCTGTTATCCCCTTCTCCTCTTGCCCTCACACTTTCCTAACATCAGGGTCTTTTCCAAGGAGTCTTCTCTTCTCATGAGATGGCCAAAGTATTGGAGCCTCAGCTTCAGGATCTGTCCTTCTAGTGAGCACTCAGGGTTGATTTCCTTTAGAATGGATAGGTTTGTTCTCCTTGCAGCCCAGGGGACTCTCAAGAGTCTCCTGCAGCACCACAATTCAAAAGCATCAATTCTTCCGCGATCAGCCTTCAATTCTTCGGCGGTAGCTAATAAATAATCATAACTTCTGTAGACTCCCAGAAAGACAAATAGGCTAGCTGGATAGCTCAATGGCAATATGGGTATCTGGCTGCAGAGCCATAGGCTGGGAGTTTGATTGCCCACTGTGCCTCCTATGAGTACAGCCAGCTTGTGTGGCATTGGGCAAGCTGCAGCCCCAGAAAAAACCCAGAGGAAGGAATGGTAAACCTCTTCTGAGTATTCTGTGCTTAAAAATGTTGGAAAAGGTCACTTAACTTAATAACATATAGCTATCATCTTTGGATCCAACCAAGTCTAAACTCCTTCTAGAAAAGAACCGAGGCTATCATACTTTGAGTATATCGTGAGAAAGCAAGACATATTGGAAAAGACAATAATGTTAGGACAAGTAGAAGACAACAGGAAAAGAGGAATAAGGAACATGAGAAAGATTGACTCAGCCTTTCATTTGTGAGACTTGAGTGGGGCTATTAATGACAGGACCCTTTGGATGTCTTTAATTCATAGGTTCACCATAAGTTGGAAGTGACTTTCTAGGACATAACAACATTAAATAGTAAAGCCCAGTCCCAATAGTCACTAATTTCTGTGCTGTATTTTTAAGATAAAGGTAAAGGTTCCCCTTGACATTTAGTCAGTCGTGTCCAACTCTAGGGGGTGGTGCTCATCCCCGTTTCCAAGCCGTACAGCCAGCATTTCTCCGAAGACAGTTTCCGTGGTCACATGGCTAGTGCGACGTAGACCTGGAACACTGTTTACCTTCCCACCGAGGTGGTCCCTATTTATCTTCTCGCATTTGCATGCTTTCGAACTGCTAGGTTGGCAAGGAGCTGGGACAAAGCGACGGGAGCTCACTCCGTCGCATGGATTCGATCTTACAACTGCTGGTCTTCTGACCCTGCAGCACACAAAGGCTTCTGCGGTTTAGTCCGCAGCGCCACCACGTCTCTCTACTGTATTTTTAAACCTGGGCTGAATATAATCGGTAGTGAAGAATCATCAGGCATGCCTTATGCAGACAAACCAAAGAAGCCTAGTAGTGGAATAAAAATGCCTTAACTAGTCTCTCTTATTTTCCTCATTTGAGCTCTACTGCTAACAACCAAGCTATTCCCTTTCAGGTTTTTAACTTTTCCCCCCTCCACCATTCTGGGACACCCCTGCTTAATCGGGTGGCTGGCCAGCAAAAACCCACTCTATCCAGTGAGCCACTGATTGCCTCTCCCTGCTGGAAGAATCTGCTCTAATACAGAGGATAGAACAGGAATGGAGATTGTGTGGTGCTTTGGATGGATGTTTTTGGGCTGTAGATTTGATTATCTGACACTGTCTCCTGTGCTTGATGGGCCTGATGTGATTTGGAGTCTGAAAACTGGGGAGGCTACAAATCTCAGTCTGATATTGAGTGTCTGCCCCCCACCCCCTATTTCTGATGGATTAAGCAGCTGTATGTCAAGCAGATAATCACTGGCTGCAGCTTTTCACAGCATGGAAATGGTAGACTGTGCATCTCAGGCTAACTCTGATCCAGTCTTCTATTTACTTCTGCACAGATCTCATTAAGCCTAATTACAGCAGCCTTTAAAAGAACCTACATTTTAAAAATCCTAACTTAACTCTGAGCAATTCATGTTTTTGTTCCCTTTTTCTTCACAGTAACCCTGGGATAGCAGTTAACCCGAAAAATAAGTCAGCCAGTGAATATTCACAGGAAGTACAGTTGGGAGTTGAATTCTCAACCTCTGGCTAGATACCTAAACCACTGAGCCATCTAGCCATCTCCCTCAAATGAAACCTGAAATAAAATTCCATAAACTAGATGTAGTTTTTCATGTTTTCAGGCCTCGTGTAGCCCGTGATGGGTTCTGGCACTGGAAGATTTTTCCTCAGATTCTCTGAAGTTGTTCCCCCTTGTGCTCGATGAAGCTCTGAACTGTAGTAGAGTAACGAAAAATAACAGACTAAAATTATGAAGAGCCAGGTTCAAATCTCTACTTACACATGAAGCTATTACTACAAAGAGTCACTGTATTTCAAGCTAAATTGGCTTATAAAGTTGTGAGGACAAAAACAGGCCACCCAGTCATCTGCATGGCGAGGTGCAGGGCTTTGAATGTGACCCTTCCCAGCCCTACATAGTTCAGATTTTCCCATATCCTAGCAAAAATTTCTGTCTGTCTCTCATAAGGCAGTTGTGAGGCTACAAATGGGCAAGAGGAGCCCTTGAGCTTGTAGCAGAAAAGACACAATATAGAGGAATAGGAAAACTGCAACTTGTTTTAAAGCCCATGTCGGTCTTTTGGAATTACGGTCCTAATGCATCACATCTCCCTATATTCCGTTGTTAAATTTGCAGAGGAAGAGCAATTAATCTTCCCTCTAGTTTCCCCTTTTGTACCATATATCTGCTTTATGAATTAAAGTTTTCTCTGTTGTTGTTTATTTGTTTAGTCATGTCCGACTCTTCGTGACCCCATGGACCAGAGCACACCAGGCCCTCCTGTCTTCCACTGCCTCCCGGAGTTGGGTCAAATTCCTGTTGGTTGCTTCGATGACACTGTCCAACGATCTCGTCCTCTGTCGTCCCCTTCTCCTCTTTCTTTCACACTTTTCTAACATCAGGGTCTTTTCCAGGGAGTCTTCTCTTCTCATGAGATGGCCAAAGTATTGGAGCCTCAGCTTCAGGATCTGTCCTTCCAGTGAGCACTCAGGGTTGATTTCCTTTAGAATGGATAGGTTTGTTCTCCTTGCAGTCTAGGGGATTCTCAAGAGCCTCCTCCAGCACCACAATTCAAAAGCATCAATTCTTTGGTGGTCAGCTTTCGTTATGGTCCAGCTCTTGCTCCCATACATCACTACAGGAAAAACCATAGCTTTGACTATGTGGATTTTTGTTGGCAAGGTGATGTCTCTAAAGTTTTCTCTCGTATCTACTAAAAAAAATTGTGGACAGGATGAAGGTTTTCTGCTTTCCAATGAAAACTGTAAAGCACAGATTGAAAAATTATTGCCCAACTCCCACCCAGATGTGTCAAGATATTAATCCATGTGGCGTGACAAACTGCCCTTGAATACCTGAACTTTGGAGCTATTAGACTGAGTGATGGAAAAGCAGGCAGGAGAAAAGCAAGCTGCCAAACAGATGTGACAACAGTAAATGCTCTCAAGAATAACCAGTTGAGAACAAATACATCCTTAATGCCTGCAATAGAACAGACTGTTTACTTTGCTGGCTGGAAAATGTTGTGGGGTGTTTGTGTGTGTGCGCAGGATGGTATGGCACTAGGGAGAAGTGAATGGGGTCCTCTCCAGCTACTGGTGTTCACACTGATTCAATAAGTAGGAAAATAAATGTGACAAAAGATGAGTGTTAAGGATGAAAAATATATGGGTTCTGATGCCATGTTAACTGGTGAAGTGGCAAACCAGACAGAGGAGACAAGAGTACATTGCTGCAACCCACAAGCAGAATGCTACGGAGACTCTGTGGATGGATGCCAAGCTGTTCAGCAGGGGTTGTCTCCACTCTCCAAGTTCATTTGTTTGTTTTCATCTGTTACAGAAAGGGTGTGTTTTTTGTTTTTCTTTTTGCTGAATAGTTTAGGGCTACTCAAATAGAAACATTTTTGAAGGTGCTTTTCTAGTAATGATTGTACCCCACTCTGACATTTCTGAATCAATAAAGAGCAGGGTTAAAATATTTTAATAAATAATATAAGAAATGTGCTCCAGAGATGGAGCACTAATGTGGCATAGAGGATAGATTCTGGAAAGGGTGTTCAGGAGACCCGGGTTCAAATCCCTTCTCAGCTATGGAAATTCACTGCTGGAGTAAACCATCCTTGAACATCCGTTTAACTCAAAAACCCTTCTACATCATAAGTGACTTATTGGCACATAACAAGATAGGATTAAAGCCAAAATTTGATCTTTGCCTCCACCCTTAACAAGCTATTAGCTTCAAACCTGTGCCCTTCTCAATGTATGACACAGAAAACTGTCTTATACTATGCCAGTATTACTTTTTTATATCATTTTGTGTTGTTTACATATTGATTTTAAAAAAAAAAAACCACAACCTGCTGTCAGCCTTCACATCCAAACAAATACAATGTGAAAGGAAGAGGGGAGAGGTAAGGAAATCAAAATACAAACTGGTGCCCACATGATGGTGAAAGGTTTCTCTGGCTGCAGGAATGGCCACCAGATAACAATTGGGAAGAGAGAAAGTTTGCAGTGCTGGAGGAGACTCTTGAGAGTCCCCTGGACTGCAAGGAGAACAAACCTATCCATTCTGAAGGAAATCAACCCTGAGTGCTCACTGGAAGGACAGATCCTGAAGCTGAGGCTCCAATACTTTGGCCATCTCATGAGAAGACTCCCTGGAAAAGACCCTGATGTTGGGAAAGTGTGAAGGCAAGAGGAGAAGGGGACGACAGAGGACAAGAGGGTTGGACAGTGTCATTGAAGCTATCAACATGAATTTGACCAAACTCTGGGAGGCAGTGGAAGACAGGAGGGCCTGGCATGCTCTGGTCCATGGGAGAGTCATGAAGAGACGGACACAACGACAAAACAACAACAAAAGTTTGCTGTGAGCAACCTACTCAGGAACCCTGAAGGAATGGGGAAGGCTTGGCCTTCCAGGCATTGATTCACTACTGCTCCTAATGTACTTTGCTTTTAGCCTAAAACAGTGTTTACCCAACTTGGGTTCCAGATGTTCTTGGACTAAAACTCCTAGAAGTCTTTGCCACTAGCTGTGCTGGCCAGGATTTCTAGCAGTTGTAGCCCAAGAATATCTTGGGACCCAAGACTGGGATCTTGCGGCATAAAGGCTGATAAAAATTGGATTTCGGCATCTGGAGGGCTGAGATGGTTCCTCAAACAGGTCAGTGGTGGCCCTAGTTTTCTTCTCTTCCTTTTCAACATTTTGGTGAAATTGGCTGCTGGAGGATAACATTATGTCTGTCTGGCTTGATGTTATCTGCTTTGAGCAATCACAGGTCTCCTGGGAGAGATCTTATATATGTCATTTTCTAGTCTCAATTTTGCCTAGACATCTCCTATTTTCAGCTCTCCAACCTGGATACAGATTCAGGACCTACCATCCAGTGGTAGCATCAATCTTGTAATAGTTTATCACCATAGCTCATGTGTAGGAATGAGCCAAAATCTGTGCCCCTTCTTCTCTGGCCCCACTCCCCCTCTGCCCGCATGCATTATACCAATCAATTTCCTGAGGTTTTGTGATTAATCATGTCAGTTCCTCTGCATGCATAATGTTTCATAGTCAACTCAAACAGCTTTTTGGCTCTGTCTCCTCGTTTCTCCAAGAGGGGCAGAAAAGTTAATTACGCTGCCTGTTGCAGAGTCAGGAGGGAGATGTGCCATCAAGCACTCGGTGTTTCCGCGCCCATCGGTGGGTGAGCTCACAGTAGGGGCAGCTGGATCTAATTAGGAGCCTGTAACCCTGTGGTTTCAGCAACAGCTGCTGGGGAATGGATAATGGCAGTACCCACCCCCACAGCCTACTGAGAGTTTTAAAAGAGACGGGGAGCTAAATCTTGTCATTCCAAGAGTTGCCACGCCAGGTATGTATTAATAAGAACAAAGACTTTCCTATAGGGAAGCATGAATATTTTCTTTTATTTTGGTATTCTTTTTGCTCCCATAAGACTTCCACACAAGTCATAAGATCACAGCAACATCTTATGCCATTGTGGTGGTGTAAGGGAAACAGGTACTGTAATAAGAGGTCCACCAAGGGACATGGTGGCGCTGCGGGCTAAATCGGAGAAGTCTGTGCTGCAGGGTCAGAAGACCAGCAGTCATAAGATTGAATCCACGCAACGGAGTGAGTGCCCGTCGCTTGTCCCAGCTCCCGCCAACCTAGCGGTTCGAAAGCATGCAAATGCGAGTAGATAAATAGGGACCACCTCGGTGGGAAGGTAACAGCGTTCTGTGTCTAAGTCGCACTGGCCATGTGACCACGGAAGATTGTGTTCGGACAAAACGCTGGCTCTATGGCTTGGAAACGGGGATGAGCACCGTCCCCTAGACTCGAACACGACTGGACAAAAATTGTCAAGGGGAACCTTTACCTTTACCTTTTACTGTAATAAGAAGAGGCTTTACATTTAGCAGGAAAATAGGAAGCTGATAAATGTGATGAGCATATAGATCCTATTGCACCTAGGCTCTCAAATTCAGGGTGTAGAGAAGTGACTCTTTGGGCAAAGACTGCCAGCATTACCCAGGTAGGACTGCCAATGGATGGGTTTGCCTGGAACAGAAATGCAGCTCTACTCAACCTATTGATACCTATTGTGGTATAATAGATACAGTAGTAGATTAGGACTCAGAAGACCTGGGTTCAAAGGCACACTCAGCCATGGAAATGACCTGCTGTCAAGTCAATTCTGACTCATGGCAGTCCTTTTCACGGTTTTCTAGCTAGCAAGTACTCAGCGGTGGTTTTCCATTCCCTTGTTTTGAGAGCATCCTAGGACTGTGCAGCTTGCCTCTGGCTACATAGGCTTGCTCTTCTCCTGGGATGCAAGTGGAGAATAGAACTCTCAGCCTTTGACTGTGCAGCCAGATATCTAACTCCCTGAGCTATTTAGCCCACAGGCACAGATAAAACTACTCCATAGGTAGGAAACTTACTTTGAAAACTCTATTAGAGTTTTTGTAAATTGATTCTGACAGCACATAACACACATACTGACTAAGCTCTGTGCCTCATACCTAGCCTGAAGCCAGTGACAGAAATATCAAAGCCTGGAACTTTGCATCCACTCTGGCGATGCCCTTTTTTCCCTAATCTTGCAGGCAAGAACCTGTTTTTTTTAAGGTTGTTTTTTTTTTTTAAATCATTTATTACTGTTGAGATTACACAATATAATCTGATTTTTAACCACTTCTGAAGGACAGGCACCAGCATTAGGCAAGAGATGCCGGGCAGAATAATCATATGATGGCAAGTGTTTTATGTCTTACAGTTACCTTTTTAAGGAAATTGTTTATAAATCCGTCAGGATTCCCTCATCCTGGGATTGTTTTGGAATCATGTCGCTTGCCCTATGCCACACAGTGTGGCCGTTCAAAACGGCATCGTAGGGAATCCAGCTCTCAACACATAACCAGATGCTCTAAGCCATCCAGCCAGCTGGTCACAGTTTAAGGTAATCCTAATGCACAGTCCTTATCCTGTGCAGCTATAGGGGAAAAGGCAGTCAGGTGCCAAGGCTGCTATCCAAGATTGTTGTTCCTGCTGCAGATTTATTAGTATCATACTATTCCTCGCTGAAGTAATCTCCATGTGCTTCACTTGCTGACTCACAGAATCCTTAGCTAGCATGGCCACTATAAATTTTCCAACTCTGGACATGCAGAGTGGAGCTGCAGCGTATCTCTAATAAATACATTAGTGGCATGTGTCTATCTGTTTTGCCTATACAAGTGTAGAAGAGGTGAAACCTTTATACTAAAACTCAAACATTCAATGCAACTTTCATGAATACCGTAAATTCACTTCCTCAGACATACATATCTTGTGGAGACTGGAGGAAAATTATAAATGAATCTCCCAAAATTGTAACAGCAGAGGTTTGCCAGATAAGCTTTTTAAAGTGAGCTCAGATCTGGTTTCAATCTCTCTCTCTCTCTCTCTCTCTGTGTGTGTGTGTCTGTCTGTCTGTCTGTCTGTCTGTGTATTGGATTTTTCCACTCGGACTCCAGGATAGGAATTACTCCATGAATGTCCCCTCCACTGCCCTCATATTGCCTGCTTTGGAAATAAAATTTTCTTTTTGTTTTCGTTGGTTGGTGGTGGTGGGGGAGCCACACGGAAACTGACCTATCCTCGTCCTAAAGCTGGGATATTTGGTTAACTCACCAGGTAATAAAAAGCCAAGCCAAGCTGAATTAATTCTCAATTATTGTGCTACCTGCTATGTTTTGCAAGTAGTTATTGTTCTCAGTGGCAGTCCAGTCTAGAGTGCATGAGCCCATGTAGTATCGCCCATGGTACTGGGGTGACTTTTCCAGTTATCCTCAAAAACAAACAAATCAAACAAAAATAACGCCCAGAGACCACAACAGTGTGGTCTTTTACACAGTACAAATGTAGAAGAGGTGATACCTTTATTTAGACCTCTAAAAAGCTTTCATGAATAAATTCATTTCTTTAGGCGTACACCGACATCTTGTGAAGAGTGAGAAAAATTATAAATGAAAATTGTCACAGCAGAAGTTTGCCAGGTCTACTACTTAAGGTGACCTCAGAGCTGGTTTCAATCAGTTTGGTTGTGTGTCTGTGTTTAGATGCTTTTCTCATGTTATTCTTCAGTGAGAAAACCACTTTGCAAAGTGGAAAACGTGGATTCCACACAACTATAGCCCTGGTTCCTTCAAAGTACTGTGGCGGCAGCAATATCACCTCACTGACCAGCACCTCCGCTCCTTTCCCCTCACCTCCACATCACCCTCACCTTGGAACAAAATGGTTGCTATATCTTGGTTTGAAGTATTTTGAAAGTGTTTTTCGCTCACAGTGTACAGAAATAATGGAAATGGCATTGATGTTTGCCTTTTATAGGGAACTTATTTCTAACAGTTTTCCTTTTTGTAAATCTAATTGCTTCAGGTTCACCAAGAATTCACAGGCAATTGCTTTCTTGCCATTGCCGATATTGCAGGCACTTTATATTCAGGGTCGCTGACCTGAATCTGTTTTCTCATACAGTAATTTTGTAGCCTTGTGGAGCTTAGAAAAGCTGACAGGGATGGGAGAGGCAATATCCATCAGTTAGATTGCCAACATTTTGCTTTGTACCCTTTACAAATACATTTAGGGATGGGGGGGAGGGGAAATCCTATTTTTGATAGAAAGCTGAGATGTAAATGATTCCAAATATTACCCTGGCGAAGAACACACAAAACTGACTTTTTTTGCAGGGCTACATAAAGAATCTAATAATGGTACAATCTATGCAAGGCCATCAATGTGCAAGCAATTTACTGTGATGAGATGACACAAATACCTGCCCCAAAGAGTAATCTGAAGCTTGACACTGAAGAAAGAATTAAAACGCAAGACAAAGTTAATGAGGGACGATTGCATGTGAAGGCATGCAACTTTATTTTGGTTGATGAGGAACAGGGGGAAATGGATTGAATTATTTGGAAAATATGGATGGCAGAAAGTTGAAGGAAATAAGATGCTGGCCATTGTAGTCCTGTATGAATGCATTGTGGAATGGATGCTGAGAAAAATGCAACACCAACAATAGCAAAAGAGTGTGACTCACAATCTGTTTAAACTGTACTTTTTGAATGTAATGTCCAGTGTGTACGGATATGAGGGGAAATCAGAATTGTTTCCAGATCTTTTGATTTCATCAGGCTGTGTGCTGAAATATAAACCCCAAGTGTTTTCTTAGGTAGCACACATTTTGCTTTCTTCTTTGTGAGGTAAATGGTACAAGAAGTGAAGGAACCATTAGAACAAATGGTTTATCCCCCATGCCTTCATACTAGGCTCTGTCCACATCATTTTTAAAATTATCTGCACAACATGTCATAGGGGGTGGGACAATAAATGGAGTAGACTGGAATGAGATAGCTTAGTACATGAAATTTCTCATCTGCATCATTTTGCAGCTGAAGAGAAAGCCTATGCGGATCGGTGGTTGCTAAGTGCCAACTGTCTCATTAGGAGTTAACATTTTAATTTATTAGTGCAAAGCTTTTATTATGGTTATTACAGTAACAACATTATTGCAATAAACTTATTCCGAACAAGACAGAGTTTCTTCTGGTGCGTCGAAACACAGATCAAAGACCAGGGTTGCAGCCTCTGCTTGATGGGGTTACGCTCCCTCTGAAAACACAGATGCACAGCTTGGGGATGCTCTCTGATCTTGCGTGCCCAGATTTCTACAGTGGCCAGGAGTACACTTGCACAATTAAAACCTGCGTGCCAGCTGCATCCATTCCTGGAGAGGTCTGGTCTGGCTACAGTGACAGATGACTTAGTTGTATCCAGGTTAAATTACTATAACACACTACATAAGACTGCTTGTGGAAGGTGTCAGGAAATTTCAGTATGTCCCAAAAGTGGCTTCTAGGTTCCTGACTGGGGCTGGCTACAAGGATCACATAATCCTTCTCTGTTACAGTGCTCCATTGGTTGCCAATCTATTTCCAAGCACAATTCAAAGTGTATTCTCGAAGGCTTTCACGGCATGGATCTGATGGTTGTTGTGGGTTTTTCAGGTTCTTTGGCCATGTTCCGAAGGTTGTTCTTCCTGACATTTCGCCAGTCTCTGTGGCCAGCATCTCCATCTCTGAAGATGCCGGCCACAGAGACTGGCGAAACGTCAGGAAGAACAACCTTCAGAACACGCCCAAAGAACGCGAAAAACCAACAGCAACAATTCAACGTGCTGGTTCTAACCTACAAAGGCCTAAATAGCTTGGTTCCAAGCTATCTCAAGGACCGTGTTTCTCTTTCTGAGCCTGTCCAGGTGTTAAGATCATCAGGAGAGGACCTCCTCTCGACCTGTCATCTTTACAGGTTCATTCGGAGGGGAAACACAGGAGAGAGTTTTCTCTGTGCTTGCTCCCAGATTTTGGAACTCCTTCCCACACAGGGGGCCAGGCTGGCCCCATCTCTGCTGTCCTCCTGCAAGCAAGGAAAGAAATAACAAAGCTGTATGGTGAAGTGGTTAGAGTAGGACTTGGGAGACCCAGGTTCTAAATCCCACTAAGTTTTGAAACTCACTGGCTGGCCTTTGAATCAATTGTTCTTCCTCAGCCTGACTTTATAAGGTAGGTGTGAAAGTAGAACGGGAAGGATTATCCCTTTTTATTATCTCACTGGAAGAGAAATGTGATGAATAACTTAAGTTTTTTGTGGAGGAGCCAGAGAAAGCTTCTGAGATATTAATTTGTTTCTCATTCGTTTAAAACCTGTGGACTCTTTGATAAACACAAAAATGTCATGCCCCCTTCACACATCCCTCCAGTGATTTTATTTGAAATTTGAAATATTGCAGCTTGCTCGCAGGGGAAGAAGTGGGTGAACTTCACTTCTCCTCGCATTTAAAATGATACACCCACTGAAGAAATATCATTTTTTTGTGCTGGGTGAGTAGTAAATTTGAGGAGAATTCAGAGTAAGGGCTTCAGTGACACCATCTACAAATATTGAATTCTACACTGCAGGGGTAACTCAGAAATAAAGAAAGATAAATAAATAAAATAAGGGAAAGATGGTATCAAAATATTACTGTGCATCATACAAATAAGATGTGTTCAAAGAAAGCAATAATTATAATCATTTTTGCCAATTTTCTAGATAAAGATTACAATAACGAATGCTTGCTGGATAGTTCAGTGGTTTAAATGTCTGGCTGCAGAGCCAGAGGTTGGGAGTTTGATTCTCCATAGAGCCTCCTGTAAGTAGAGCCAGCCTGTGTGGCCTTGGGTAAGCTGCAGAGGGCACCCCCAGAAGACTGTAAGTGTAAATCACTTCTGAGTATTCCCTAGCCCGGAAAACCCTGGGAAATGGTTGACATCAGTCAGACTTGACTTGACAGCACATGATTACTATATTGCATTATTGAACATATACTCCTCCAAAAAAAGCTATGCATACCTCTCTTGAAATACTGATCGGACATCCAATTCATTCATTCATTCATTCATTCATTCATTCATTCATTCATTCATTCATTTATTTATTTATTTATTTATTTATTTATTTATTTATTATGGGATTTTTATCCCGCCCTTTTAGATATGAATCTACTCAGTTGGTCATAATGGCAAAGAAGATGTTGGACGATGTAAGTCAGAGCTGAAGAATGTGTTGGTCCAGATGTTGGATCTGAACTCCCATTTACCCTTACCGTCAGCTATGCTGGGAAGGAAATTGATGGGGGAGAGTTGTCTCCAACCATATTGAGAGGACCAAACATTTTGCTGCTTTGATACCGGACTTTTAGTGTGATTCAGAAGAGCTCTTATTGCTTTCTCTAAAAACATAAACTACAGGCACTTGCAATAAATAGCATTTGAAAATATTACTTTGACTAAATTCACAGTTACTCATGTGTAAAGTCGAAGCAAGGATGAAGATGACCTTATAAATCCCTTCTTTCCTGGCAATATAAGTTGCATTACAGATGTCTGAGCAGAAAAGCAAGCTCCACTGAAATCCATGGGGTTTGTTTCCCAGTAAGTATGCATAGGATCACAGCTTTTTAGTTCAGCATCTGTCTGGGTGAAGTGATTTGAAATGACAGGTCCCTGCTCTAGCTTATTACAAGTTAAATGGCAACAGAAGGAAGGTTGTCTTCAGGGTGATTTTGCAAACAAGCTTGTGCAGGGCACTAGGGACACCATCCACCAAGCTTTCCTCTTGCATTCATTCCTGTTCATTGCAATGCACTTTGTGTGACTGTGGCATTTGGCAGCTGATGCTCGTAATGATGGCCACTCCCCTTCCCCTTTCTGTTACAAAATAAAATCCAAAGGACTTAGTTTGCTGGTACCTTAGATGCAGAAGTTCATCAGTCATGAAACCTCCCTGTTTTCCCCATTTATCTGCTTGTCGGAGTGAATGCCAATACCAAAAGAATGGCAGGAGAATGATTGACTACTGTGTCAAATGGATTGCCATCCTAAACTATCAGAAATGTAATGTGGTTGGTAATGAAGATCAAAGTGGAGCACCTCATCCTAATTTTGTTTTTCTTGCTCATGTTTAAATATTCCCCCACTACCATTTCTCCCCTTTGTTCTGTTTTGTTGCCAGTCCTGTTATGGAAACTGGCCTAGAGGTCAGTGTAGTGCATATTTTGCAGGATAATTTGACTTCACCTTATGATTTCTTGCATTTCTATGAGCATTTTTGAATTTGTCAACTTAAACGTATATATCTGCTTTAGCTTATAACAAGAGTGGGCAGTATCTGGAGCTCGAGGGAAGATTTTAGACTACCCTGAAGACGTCAAGGCTCTGATTGCCAAATTTGCTGCCCTCCATGACCACTACACATTTTTTTTTTTTTGGTCTTTAATTTTCCTCTGGTGATAATCTGTAAGAGTGTTTCAGAGAATGTAGAAGGGCATTCTGGGCTTTATGTGACTCGGCCTGTTGAGTTATATCAATGGTGTCTTTAGAGAAGAGAGAAAAATCTGTAGGAGTTTCAGTTCAGCTGTGTGGTGTGAATGTCATTTGGGCTTGGGGATGATATAGTAAAGGCTGCAGAAAATATTTTGCTTGGTGGGGACTTCTGTATGATGCCCCTACCTGGCCTAAAGATCTTGGAATGAGTGTTCTAATTTAGCTATCCTGCAACTACTACTGCTGCTTCTTGCTTTGGACTGTACATACTGCAATTTACCCTTAGCAGTACATTCCAACTGCTTACTCAGACAGAAAGAATGAACATCACTTCTCAAATGTGCACAGGTGGCCATCGCTCTGTACCTTGCGCTTTCCCATGATGTCTAGAAATGTAATGACATATTGCTAACAGAATACAATCAGAGGAGGGCATCTCTAAATAGTGAGATACAAGTCATTTAGGGCTTAAAATGTGTATGACCAGCACTTTGAATTCAACCTGGAATGTTGTTTGCATGATGAAGTGTTTGAAAATTTGGATCAGCACAGTCCTTTAGCCACAGTGCATTTAACTATCTAAGGTTATCAACACATTTGGTGTTAATTTTCCCTTGGTCTTGGCAGTGAGCTTGAATAAGGCAAACTACTGATACAAGAAGTTTAATATTTGCCCCTTGATGTATTGAAGTACTCCAGCCCTTCCCTCTATCCTCTTAAATCTCTCATTTCTGTTCCTTGAGCTATCAAAAACAGGAAATCAGCAGGACAAAATAACAGTATATTCCAAGTGGTTATGGCCATGGTCAGCCCAAGGCATTTTTCTACCTGAGGTAAGTAAAGGGCAACGTGGTGCCTGCCCGCCCCATCTGGAGATAGTCTGGAGTTGGGTGGGGGGACAGAAAAAAATTCTCCAAGCATAAATCTTTAGTGTTTCCAGTGAGAAACTTTGGGGGACCTAGAAAAATACTCAGATACAATATTTTCTCTTTTGGAATGAGTGGAATCTTTTTTTAAAAAAAGGTTAAATCTCACAATGTCAGGGAGTAGTACAAAGCATGAAGACATTTTACAGAATCCGAGAACAATAATTCCTGTACACGCTGTAGACTGACACAACCCTCCAATCCAGCGATATCTCCAAAGCCAGCGGGGTGTGCTAATTGGCAGTTCTGGACCAGCCAGAGCTTCAGTGAGCTTACATTCTTTGAGTCTTGAGGACGACAGAAAGCTACTGGTGCCTTTAGAAGGTTTATTGTATCGATGGTTGACACTGATGCAATATAGCAAAAAGAAAGATGCTGTCACCTGCTGGAGAGACCCGCTGAGTCTGGCTGAGTGTGATACTTTGAGGCCAGGCACCATGTGCATGGCTGGCCTTCCCTTTTATGCCAGAGGGGCTACCATGACCTGGTTTTTTAAAGCCTCGCCTCCAAGTGCTGAAATGGACAAGGAGGAATGGCAGACACTCCCTCATGAGAGCTGGGGAGGAAGCTGTTGCATGCAGAGTGGAACCCAAGTAGCCGCCCCGAGTAGACATGGTCTAGAGGGGCGGGGCAAAAATCAAATCAATAAATAAATAAATAATAAATAAACTTCTTTCACTAGTTCAGTATGTTATGCTCTTGATAAGACAAGCTGCTCTTTGAACCATCAAGCTGAACGTTCAGGATCCAGTTTCTTTCTGTACTCCTTCTTAACAAAAAAAGCTGGTCACATGACATCTGAGAAATAGTGTATAGATGTGATTGATACAGCTGATTTCCACCCCAATACATCAGTTCTGTCTGCTTCATAAGAGAAGCATATGGGGGTGAAGGTTTTCATTGCTTGTGGCTTGCCCTGCAGAGGATGTTATTGCTGCCTCCTACCACTAGCAGTTGCCTCAGTGTGCCTCATTTTGGGGCCGGCTTTTTGCAAACATTTGGACTCACCAAGATGTTGAAGTGTGCAGATACAAAGATAGCTCCTTTTTGCCCCATCCATCCACTGTAGCCACTGCTTATACTTGCGGTTTCAGGAGGTACCCAGCATTTCTTATTCTTCTTTTCATTTTATTTGCACCTGTTTACATAGGATTTTGACAAGCACATGTGACCCTCTGCGTTTTGCAAATTAGGAGTGTTTCCCCCCCCCCCCGTGGGGGACAATAAATACAAGCTTCCAGGACCTTGAACGTTCCTGCTTACTGGTAAATGTTGAACTCTTTAATGTCTGCAGGTTTTCTCTATTAGCAGATGCCCTGCTAGTCTGAATGCTCCCTTAGGATTAATTTACAAAACCCTGGTAAAATGTTAATGGATCATGCCTGCCTCACTTGGAGCTTCAGTTTTAAATAGCTGTTACTGAAAGATCAACAAGAAAATGTCTATGTGTGTAACACTTGAGCTTCCACTTATCAGTCGAAGAAAATATTTTCTCTGACATAGTTGTCTTGCTGGCACACATCTGGTAATATATCATAGAGCACAGCTGTGCTTGTCAGGTTATGCAGTGCAAACATTTGTAATTCAGATGTGTCTAGACTACAGTAAACAAGCTTAACTTGCTGGCCCTACCATACCCTATACATTTCTATGGGGATTTCATCAGGCAGAGTGTCATAATAAGAAAACAGATTTATAAAATGATGTGTGGAAATATGCAGGAGGGAGAGAAATGATGGGAAATCAAAAACTCAGTTTGTACAGGAAGAGCAGAATTACATTAAGATAGTCTAAATTAGCTTTTTCCAAGCTGGTACCTTCTAGGTGTTTTGGACTACAATACTCATAGGCAACTGTCAGAGGTAATGGGAACTGTATGTTAAAACATCTACAGGGCACCAACTTAGAGAAAGTTGACATAGACATGATGGTTATTCTAATATATAGTGCAGTACTGGGTGTGCTCTACATGGGACTGCCCCTTGAAATATATTTATAAATGTAGCTCATGAAAAATGAAGTTGCTTGATTATCTTCTGTTTAGTGATATGTTGACACATGGCAGTGATCTTGCGTCTTGGGTATTGGCTTTTCATGTTGTTTCTAGGCCAGGGGTCTCAAACGTGCGGCCTGGGGGCCATTTGGGGCCCGCTGGATGATAATTTGTGGCCCCCGCCTTGCCTGCCCCCCCTGAAGCGCGTCCTCTGCTGTCAAGAGTCAAAAAAAGCCTCGCCTCGCTCACCAGCTCTCTCCCAAGACAGCGCCTCTTGCACCCTCCATCCGGAACTGCAGCCTGCCAGCCAGCCTGCCTGTCATGGTGGGGGTAGTTGCTGCTGCTGAGTGCACTTTTTTTGAGGGGGCGCCCTCAGAGGAAGGTTGCCGGACCTCCGTGTGTGTGTGTTTGCGTGTGTGCATGCACACACACCTGTGGGGCCCCCCACCCCATTCTGTTTAATTTTGCGGGTACCAGTGGGGGCTTTTCTCCTTTGGAAAGGCGAATTCTGTGAGGTTTTTTTAAAAAAAATTTTATGTCATGCCCTCCTCCCCCCTGCTAGGCAGTCGCCGGCGCTCCCTCCCTTCTCTGCTTCTTCGTCCTGCTGGTGGTGGTGGTAGTGAAGAAGGAGCTGGAGGGGGTTGTGGCCGGCAACGAAGGCTCACGCGCCCCTCCTCCTCGGAACCCCAGCTGGGCTAAGGAGACTCCTGGGGGGGGGCTTCCTTGGGCTCTTGCTCCACTTGGCGGAAAATCTGATGCAGCCCAGCATCACCCAGACTCTGCCTCCAGCGGCCCCCGGGTAAGTTGAGTTTGAGACCCCTGTTCTAGGCACAGTTTAAAGATGCCACTTGTTACATACACTGTAGCACCCTTATGAATCTGCCCATAGTTTAAGAGCTGTTTTGGAGAACTTTGTGTTTGCCCCATCACCAAGAAAAGCCAGCTCTAGTAATCTGCAGCTGCAGAACTCCAACCCTTAGGAAAGGTAGACAAAAATATTCTTTGTTTAATTTAAGTGAATGAAGCCGCCTAGAGTGGTCCGGTGGACAAGATGGGCGGGATACAAATTAAATGAATGAATGAATGAATGAATGAATGAATGAATGAATGAATGAATGATAAAACTTTTGTTCATGTTTCTGAGTGCTTTTAAAATGCATTACATTTGTTCTTTATTTTCCTACAAAACATATTTCCCCTGTTCTTAATTTTGTCAAGTTATAGTTGGCAGTCATGACATTATTTTAAAGTTCCCATTCTGAAGTGGAAGGCAACTTTGAAATAGTGATATAAATAACTAATAGGCATATTAAAATATATCTGGCTTGGTTGCCTGCATTCCTTTCTGCTGGATACTCAAATCAGCCAGCATTCATTCCGAATGGTACAGAGCCCAAAGTACTGCAGTACTTCATCAAAATACTTTACCACAGGTTGCACACCGCAAGTCTGTTCTGTGAATAGGAATATATGCAAAAGAATTTCACTGAGTCCCTTTCATCACTTTGATAAAACATGCCCAAATAGGTTCCCCAAAAAACAAAATGTATTACTGTTAAAAAAATCAAATAGTTTCAGAACAAGTAAATAAAGCATTGGTAATAATAAAAACAGCAACAATATAAGAAGCAAAATTAACAAACAAGTGTTTGTTTTGGGTTTTTCGGGCTCTTTGGCTGTGTTCTGAAGGTTGTTCTTCAGCCATAAATACTCCACTCCCAAGCCAACTACACCAGAACACAGAGTGCTGTCCTTTGAAGATCCCGGCCACAGAGACTGGCGAAACGTTAGGAAGAACAACACGGCCAAAGAGCCCGAAAAACCCAAAACAAACACTTGTTTGTTAATTTTGCTTCTTATATTGTTTCTGTTTTTATTATTACCAATGCTTTATTTGCTTGTTCTGAAACTATTTGTTTTTTTTAACAGTAATACATTTACAGCCGTGAAAGTCTTCTCAATTAATAAAGATTTCCATTACCAAATTAAGGGGGGGGGGAGAAATACAGCCTTTAGCTTTATCAATTCATATCTTCCATGTGTGTGCGTATGTATTTTAAACAAAGATGGAATTGAAATTCGTGATCTCTGTATGTGCTCTATGAATGCATGGCACCAACAGCATAGTTCCCAGTCCTTTATGACTTTACCTTACAAATTGTGGGTGTCTCTGTTTATCTTTTTCAACAATGTCATTTAAACTACAGTATGAATGGTAACCCTAATAGGGTTTTCAAGAGACAGGAGATGTTCACCACTATCGCCCTGAGTGAGCATCCATGGCCCAGCAGAGATTTGAAGCAAGGTCTTTTGAATCCTATTCCAGCACTCTATTCATTACATTACACTGGATTCATTTATCCTAATGGTTCCGAAACATGGGTTCCCAGATATTGACAAGAGGCTGGAGCAGTTTAGGTCAATATTCAAGCATGCTAGGAGTAGGAATCACTGATTTAGCTAGGCAGCCACTGATGGTTTCTGTGAAACATTTATGGAGAAGTCATATGCCAGTCTGCAGACAGTTGCTTAGTTTGCTGATCTTGTCTTCATCACATAACATAACAAAACAGAACTAACACTTCACTGCCTTGTGTAGCTCTCATTCTTATTCTTTGATCTGGCATGAAGGTCAGAGGAGATATTTGCTAAGGTTTTCTTAGAGTGAAGGTTTTCCGTTTAATTGGTGGTGATGCCAGTGGCACGCCAGTGAAATTCAGGTGACAAGCCACCCATCCAAGACACTGTGAAGTGGCATGTTAGATTCTATCCTCTTGTCATCAGGTACAGTATCCTCTGCCTTTGTCAGAAGACAGCCTGGAATATAATGACTGGAGGAGTTTTGTGATAGTTGGCATGACAAAACCCAGAGGGCTTTACCATTCATAACACTTCTGAATCTCAGATGGTAATTGACAGCATTGTAAGGCTGCTGTACATCACTTTTCTCTTGATGACAGGCCTATTCTTTGTTTTAATTTGCAGGAAGAAAAGTATGGATTGCTATTACTTAAAAGTCATAATAATAAAAATCTTTAGGCTGCAAGTGAACCTTCTCTCACTACACACAGCTGTGGATTTGTGTGCAAGAATGTGCAAGACAAGCAGGATGTCTTGATACATGACATTGTTGAACCCCATTGTGGCCTAGTAGTTAAATTAAGCCAGGATGGTGATGAACATTTGACCCTTCAGGCATTGTGCATTTCAGTTCTTAGAAGCTGTAACCTGCATGGCCTGTGGCAATGTGTTTTGAAGTCTGAAACATCATGGGTGGGCGGGGGAGACAAAAGTCCACACCAGTGTTTTAAGCAAAGGTACCCTCAGAAAACATGGTATGATAGAATGGCTTGATTGGCACAAAGGGAACTATCCAGAGGTGAACCGGTACTCATTTCTGAATCCTTGTCTATACTGGCTGGCAACAGATCCTCAACTTTTTAAACAGAGGTCTTTTATTGTCCTTTGTAGAGATGCCAAAGATTGAACTGGGACCTTTGAATGAAATCAGATCTTCTTCCACCGAGCTACAGTCCTTCCCCTTATGAGTAGAAGCTGGCGATAGAGACTGTCATGATAAGCACCGAACTTCTAAGTTTACATCCACAGTTAGGAAGGTGATGGAAATGATAGTGGGTGGTGGGTGCTCCCATCTTCATGTGTTGTACACTCTTCAAGAAGTACATTAACAGTGAAATAAGGTTAAATATCTTATCTGTAAATATTTTCAAATGTGATGAGTCACCACTGTGGCAAAAAAATGCCAGTATTTGCATTTCTTTCTGTCAGCATGTCTGTAAAATATGATTCTAGGAGATCCATTAAGGGTAAAATCCAACCAAAACAAGATTGTCTCATTTTTCACCCCTGTATAATACATCACAATAAATCAGTCAGGTTTTGTAGGACAGAAAGCACAGGACAACCCATTCCGAGGACATAGTAAATTTAGGAAGTTTGTGGAACAGATGCGGGCAAAGCACACACTTGCACATACTGTTAGGCTGCTATCAACTTGCATTATCATTGGAGAGTCATGCTAGAAATTGATGCCCAGCAGCAGCAGAAGGGCTTTACTTTTGTGCATTCCTGTTTTTGAGATTTCATACTTTATTGTTTAGTCATTTAGTCATGTCCGACTCTTCGTGACCCCATGGACCAGAGCACGGCAGGCCCTCCTGTCTTTCACTGTCTCCTGGAGTTGGGTTAAATTCATGTTGGTGGCTTCGATGACACTGTCCAACCATCTCATCCTCTGTCGTTCCCCTTCTCCTCTTGCCTTCACTCTTTCCCAATATCAGGGTCTTTTCTAAGGAGATTTCTCTTCTCATGAGATGGCCAAAGCATTGGAGCCTCTGCTTCAGGATCTGTCCTTCCAGTGAGCACTCAGGGTTGATTTCCTTCAGAATGGATAGGTTTGTTCTCCTTGCAGTACAGGGGACTCTCAAGAGCCTCATCCAGCACCACAATTGAAAAGCATCAATTCTTCAGTGGTCAGCCTTCTTTATGGTCCAGCTCTCATTTCTATAAAACACTACTGGAAAAACCATAGTTTTGACTATGCAGACCTTTGTCAGCAAGGTGAGGTCTCTGCTTTTTAAGATGTTGTCAACGTTTGTCATCGCTTTCCTCCCAAGAAGCAGGCGTCTTTTAATTTCGTGGCTGCTTTCACCATCTGCAGTGATCATGGAGCCCAAGAAAGTAAAATCGGTCACTGCCTCCATATCTTCCCTATTTGCCAGGAGGTGATGGGACCAGTGGCCATGATCTTAGTTTTCATACTAGGATCAGGTAAAAAAAGGGGGGGGAGGGATGGGGAGGAAAGCCTCCTGCACAGACACTATCCTTTATGGCCATCATTTCAGCAAAAAGCAACATCATTGTATTAAGAGAGCTTGGAAAGTTTAGGATTACAGACCCTCATATCCCCCAGCCAACATGGTCACTTGCTCATATCTTTGAAGGAAGGAAAGAAAACAGTCCCTCAGCCCTGGTGTCCCTCTGTCCTTCAGTACTTCTCAGGTATCTACTGGATGGATTATGTCTTCTTTTAAAAGGTGTATCAGGCCAAAACAAAAATAGAATAAAAAAAAAAATTAAAAGAAGACAAAAACATTGTGGCATCTTAAAGACCAACTGCTGTATTTTAATGTGAGCCTTTGTGGACAAATCCACTTTCTCAGACATTTAAAAAAAGTAGCATGGCAGTTAGGCAGCAGAGTTTTGCACACAAGTGGCATTTTGGCACATCCTTCAAATGCACTGGGAGTCTCTTGCTCAGATGTACTGTGTAGAGCAACATCTTCCATCTCACTCTGCTGTGGCTGTCTTTGACTGGTCTGGACAGCATTTAGAAGTACATCCTAGCTGACTTTCCAATCTTTCTAAAGCTCCCTCTCCCCATCTCTTGCTTTATAAAGATTTTAATATCTGATAGGAGCTTCCCTTATTGCTTGATGAGTAAATACTTACTAAAGAGAAGAGAGAGCTGCTTTATATACACTCTTGGAACAGTAGTCTTTTTGGAACAGAGTTGTAAAGGCACACATGAATGTTATCCAATGTGAATATCCCTGAAGGCCGCTCTGGCTTATATCTGCTTTATTAAATTGTTACTATTAAACAAAACAGAAGGCTGCTGTCCAGAGTCTGGAATCTTTTCATTAGAGAAAGTAGGAAATTGTATTAACGAGAGGCCAAGGGCTTGGCAAGAACTTTCCTACTGGTAGATGGCTCAGACATTTGATCTTGCATGTTATTTCCTGTACTGTTTTAGGAATCGAACCTCAAAAGAAGCCTTCCCCCACCCCCGAGAATTCAGTCCTTGGAGCTTATACAATTTTCTAGCAATGTTTTATTTGCAATTTAGTTGCCCGTTTCATCTTGTTTCCTCCCCATATTTTTTTTCACATCAGAGTTTTTCAAGTGGGCTTCATAGTGGCTCAATAGAACTCCCTTCTCCTTCCCATCTGGCTGTACTAAGTAGGAGTAAAGGCCACTTCCTACCCTTCTTCAAGGGCTACATTTCTTTGGATATGATCAGCAAAGCCTGTAGATGTTGCATTTTTGGACAACAACCAATGGAATTTCCAAGTCAATACAGCTATAGTGCCTGAGGGACAACCAGTTTGGGGTAATGGTTGACATGATCACATTCTCTTATCCTGACCTACTGTACCTTACAGGCTTGTTGTGAGGATAAGGTGAGAAGAGTTAAGACCCCTTCTCAGCACCTTGATCTTCTGAGAGGAAAGGTGAGTAGAAATGTGACAAAAACATTTGCAAATAGCATTTCCAAGCTCCTGTAACTGCTTTTAGACTGCCAGTGGTGGCAGGGACATTGACCAAAATGGGTGTGGCCACTCTTTTCTCCTTCACCTTTCATTTCAGTCCGGTGGACTGCTTGCTGAAAGAGGGGTAGATGAGTTCTGCTAAGGATCTGAGTGCCGACACGGAGCTTTTCCAAATAGACCAAAGGCCTAATTGGGCATCTGTGCGGAAACGGCAAGATTGTTACCCAAATAAGTTACTGTTTTTTGTATCCTGGGGAGAAGGACCATGAGAGGAGAGAGAGAGAGAGAGCCCAGCCAGATTACTGACAAGAAGACCATACACCAATAATTTTGGGTTCAGCACTATTCATGTAACATTTATGGATGATACATAAGACATAGGATATAAGACAAAAGGTACCAAGAAGCCTCTCATTCATATTTCCCATCCACACAAGACACTCGCTCATCCAAAAGGCCCTTCTCTGGTGGGTGATCAGTCCTCAGAAAGGGTGATGGGAGCAATCATTGCACCACCTGTCTCTTCCTAGGTCATCCTTCTTATAGACATAGAACACCCTTGTGGGCAAGCAGGGGTCAGGGCTTGACCGCCGCCATGAAGGTGCCCCCCCAAAGAAAGTGAGCTTCCCAAACCATTGATAGGACCTCTGTCTTGTCCAGGTTCAACCTCAGTCCATTCTCCTGCATCTATTGCTGTACAGCCCCCAGGCAGCGCTCAAGGGACACAATGGCATCCACTGCTGTTGGAACAAAGGAGATGTAGACCTGCGTGTCATCAGCATACTGGTCACACAAAGTGCCACACCCCCTGATGAGCCCACCCAGCAGCCTCAGATATTAAACAGCATTGGAGAAATTGAGGAGGCATGGGGCCAAGCAAGAAAGACTGGAGCCAAGCAAGAGCAAGGCCACCAATCCCCAACTCAGAGAGCCTCTTCAGGAGGATGCTGTGGTCAATGGTATCAAAGACAGCTGAGATATCAAGGAGAACCAACAAGGATATTTCGCCCCTGTTGGGGATGACCATGCCATTTCCATGCCATGGCACAGCTTGGATCCGACTGGAACAGATCCAGGGCATAGGTCTCATCCAAAAGAGCCTGTAGCTAATCGGCGACCACCCTCTCTACTACCTTCCTGAGGAAAGAAACATTGGTGATGGGTCTATAATTGCTGGTGTCATCCACCGCCAAGCTCAGTTTCTTTCTAAAGGGCCTAATAAGTGTCTCCTTGAGTGCAAGGGGAGCCCTCCCCTCCTGGAGATATGCATTTATTATAGTAGCGGCCCGTTTGGTTGTTATGGGCCTGGCCGCTTTGATTAGCCAGTCCGGGCAAGCAAGTGTCAAGGGAGGAGGTGGTGGCACGACAGTGGCCAAGCACCTTGTCAACCTCAAGTGACACCACAGGCTGAAATTGGGTAATCTTCATAGGACAAGACAGTGCTGGACAGAGCGCTAAGATCATCATAATCTTAGAACTGCAGAGCTGGAAGAGACTTTATGGATGCTGGAGTCCAGCCCCTGTCAGGGAGGCACAGTGGAGAACTGAACTGCTAACCTCTGACTCCACATCCAGATATCTAGACCACTGAGCAATGATTACAGCATTACCAGAAGTGGTACTTGGAGCAGTCATAGGAAGTAACTGGAAGTACGGTTTTTTTCGCTCCATTAGACACACCTTTCCATAAGACGCACCAATATTGTTCTCGGTTGTTCAAGCTTGAGAACTTTCCAGGAACAAGTTGCAAACAGTTTGATTTAAGCAGCTAGTTTGGTGGCTAATGGGTTGTTGCTGTGAACTGCTGGATAACCCTGGTTTAGATACCTGGCTGTGGTGCCAGAGGTTGGGAGTTCAATTCCACACTGTGCCTCCTTAACAGGGGCTGGACTTGATGATCCATAGGGTCCCTTCTAGCTCAGCAGTTCTAAGACGATGATGTAATAACTGCAGAGCTTTAACTATTGTAAATTGGTGGGAAGCTGGAACAGTAGTATATATGCTGTGTTAAAGAGTCTGATACTATCATCTGGAAAGTATCTCTCGATTGCATAAGTTCATTTGGAGGTTCCTCATTAAAAGAGGAACAAGCTTAACTAAATGACAGATCAGTTGACTGTGACTACCGATTCCCTCCTTTGCATGGAAGCATTTATAGGATGCCTTGCAAGGCAATGGGGACTTTCTAAGATAGTTTCCTTTTTCTCTTGGCATAAATGGTGTGACTCTCCTTCCACCCACCCCCAAGTCCTGAATCTGATGGAATGCACATGAATTACATGGTAGGCAGCTTATTGTGTGTGAGAGAGAATGATGAGGGCTGATGGAGAAAGGCAGAAAGAGAGAGACAGAGATTAGTTAAGGCTTTCTGGTAGATGATATGAAAATTGAATCCGTTTAAAACAGTTCAGCCAAGAGGAGTTTGATAGTTGTAGGAATGAAAACACAGACGATGGTGTGAATTGGATGTTTCTGGAAGAGACTTCCAAAAAGGAGGAAGCAATTCCTTTAACTGGAAGATCAGAGCATTGATGTGGCCTCTTTATATAAATGGGTATTATTGGTGGTACTTAGTAGGTCGGTTCTGCAATTTTTTTAAAAATGGGGCTACTACTTTGGTCTGGGAAAGATTTAGGTTGTAATTTGATACAATGGGAAACTATTAAGCTAAGAGCATGCTTTTCAGCCACAGGAAAGCCAACTTATTTTATCAGTTTATGAACTACTTACGCTCTGATCTTTCAATCTTATTGATGGCCAGTTATTTTACCTCTGGGAATCATTTGTCCATCCTTTCAGTGAGTCTGGAAGGAGAGAGAAATTCCAGCCATGTGTGGGATTGGGAGAAACCGATCAACTTGTGTTGCTTCTGTTGTTGATTTATGTGCCAGAGGCAGATTTTACTATGGTATTTCACTTTTGCAAAAAAGGCACCTGCTTTTTCTAGTCAACGTGAGGTTTGTTTTCAAATGCAACAGAATTCCTTGGCAGAAAGTGTTCCTGTTTGTCCATGCTGCCCCTGGTAGTCCAAAAAGTGCAAGATAAAATTAAACAATTTTAATTCTAATTAGTTTTGTTTTGTACTCTTAGGACGGAGTTTCCTACAATCCCTGATTAAAATTTGAAAAGGAGAGGTAACTTTCCAAACTGCTCTCTTTTTGTTATTTGTGTTTTGTGTTGCATGCTTGAACGATGATGGATGTAGCTGAAGAAAGCTGCATTCCGTGATCTACATTCACAGATATGTGTAATAGATCTCTGTTGATGTTTGTATGTGTTATGGGTAGAGTCTACTACAGCTACCCAGGGGATATACATTCTATCTAAACACTGGGCAACTTATCACAAGAATGCCACATGCCTTGTTCATTTTTGCAGCCCTCATTGCCCCCACTAGCCCTCCGTTATCATGAGTGCAAACACCTTTGAATGTTTGGCATACAGTTCTCTGCAAAGAGGGGTTTTCTGTGTTGAAACAACTTCCAGAATGTATTACTGTAGTTTGTAGCAATTTTTTTTTTTAAAAAATCAATTATCCTAGAACTCTGCAAAGTGATTCAAAATTGAGGAAGAGAGAAGACCTTAAATGGAAGGAAAATCAGACAGAGAGAAATCTGTGGATTCTGACGCCCTTGAAGGAAGAAGAGAAAATAGAGTGATAAAAGCTTAGAATTTAGTTCCAGGACTAATGATTGGCATGGCAGAAGGCTTGGAGATGAAACTGAATGATGAGACAAGAACTGTTTGTCTGATGTTCTGTACATGGACAGACTTTGACATATTGTTTTTGATATGAAAGGTGCATAGGCTGTTATGATTATCTTCAGCATCCCTTAATTTATGCCTGTATGCAGCACTTTCACTTTGAAAACCTAGGGAAGAGCTTAGAAAATTGTTGATTTTATATAATTTTATGTCTTATGTGCATATTCCGTGTGTTTTTCATGATCCAAGTGCAGTTCATGAAAGGATCAATTTCTTGGAAACATATATGATACGTTTTTGGATTTGAAAGAAGGTAGTTCTGCTGGAGTCGGGCGACTGATCACCCAAGCAAAGACTCAGGTATATAAGTGTGATTGATGTTGTTCTGTCGAGCAAAACATAAAGTGCGTTGGGGAGGGAGAGATATTTCAGGCTTGCACATATCTACAGAAAATCATTAAATAAGATATAGTAAGCACACAAATGCTTTCTTGATGAAAATAAAGCCTTCCATCTTAGACCAAAGAATCAACATTGAAATCATATTCCAAAAAATAGATACTGGGTGAATAATGTTGCTAAGACTTTTATTTGGCTAGGGAAATTTTAATCATACTAATTTTTGGCTAATTCTGGTTTCAAAATTTAACAGTTTTAAATGTTTTGGGAAATGAAAACAAGATTGCCCACCTATAAGGAATAGATGTTTTCCTTATTAATAGTTGCAAGAATAGAAATAGCCAAAAGATGGAAGGCTAATGCAACTTTATTCATGTTTGTGGCAAGAGACAAAGTAAGAGTAGGTAGGAACCCAACATACACCAAAACATTTATGGCAGGCCGATGATGCTCATTTCCTTCGCGTACCGCATCCTTCCCCTGATAGCCTTCCATGGCCCTGCTGCTGCTGCTGCACCCAGGGAAGAGTCACAGGACGCTCCGGCAGGTGCACCGCCCTCATCCGCCTCCTCTCCTCTCCTCCGGAGGCTGCCGTGTGTGCCATCATGGTGGCTGATCTTCATGTGTGAGTGTGGGTGGGGGGCATGCTTGTGGGAGGTGCTGCCTAATGAGAAGGGTGCCCCCCCAGACCTTGAGGACCTGCTCTAGGATGTCTTCAGGGACCCATGTGTGCTGTGTCCCTGAAGGTGTGGACAACCATCTTCGCCTATGATTACCCCAACAACGTCATGGAGCCCAGGCAACCCAGCAAGACCCACCTCTCCCAACAAAGGTCAGGTGAGAAAGGAGAGGGAGTAAGACTGGCCAGGATGCACAGGGCACTTTGATTAGGCTCAGAGGCACTCTTCCACCAGTGTCCTCAGTTGAGTGCTGGCGGCTGTTCCTTCAAAGCACCCTCCCATGCCTGAGCCCAGCGTCCTGTGACCCCACACAACAGGCAGCCTCCCTCCCTCCCTCCCTTCCACGTGGAACCTGCTCTGGATTGCAGTCTTGGCATGTTCTGCACAATGATTCCTCTCCTCTGGGCATATGCAGAGTGCCTTGAAGCTCAGCTTTAGGCATCCCTTGCCTCTCCCCTCCTTCATAAGCTTGACTTTCTTTTCATTGTTATGTTGTTTGTTTACCTAAGGATTGTCCCCTTATCTACTGCTACCAAGATTACCTTAAGGAGTCAGTCTTATTTGTTCATGTTGTGAGACCTATTTAGGTGGGAGGTAAGGGAGAGGGAGGGAGGAAGACACACATACCCTTTTTAATTTTTTAAATTTTATTTATTTTTGCCCAGAGCCTTTTGGAGGGAGAAAATCCATTTTTTCCCCAGGTGAGGATTTTTCTTATTTTACTATGGGTTTCCATGAAAGGTGGCTTTGGTGGCCAACATGTGACCCCTAAGCGACTCAGTTTCTGCCCCTTTCCCCCAAAGGACTTAATGCAGGATCAAATTTTGCAATGTTCATCACCCGGCAATAACAAGCCTGTTAGGCACACTAGATCAGTCATTACCAGAGCTTTCATCACAAACTCTGATTAATAATAAAGTCAAATGCCACTCTCAAGGTGAAGCTGAGGCTGCATCTGTCTCTTGCTCTTTTCTCCTTCCCACTACGAAGCTCATCATTCTCTTCATTGATCTAATATAAACAACAAGCAGATTTCTGACAGGGAACACCTGGGACTTCCTGTGCTGCAAAGCTGTGCTGCTCTTGTAAGAGTTTTGATAATAGAGTTTGGTGGGGATGCTAGAAATTCTTCAGTCATGCTCAGTAATTAGCAGGTTTCCTATGGATACGGAGCAACCATTTAATACAGATCAAGTCATATACTTAAACCTAGGACCATTTAAACTCCCCAGACTAAAAGTCAGGTGACTAAATTGAATTATTCTGACTAACGAAGAGCCCTTAAATTAGTGGGATTTATGTGAATGTTGAATTTACATGTACCACTCATTCACTGTGTGCACTCTAACTGGAAGCAACCATTGGATTTGCTCCAGAGTTAACATTTGAGTTTTGTAAATTCTGAGGGCAGGAAGGAAAAGGTATTGTCCAGAATGTGCAGCTTTACCTGGCAGTGAAACCATCTGCATGTAGATTCTATAAAAGTCTTTCCCTTCAACCCATCTTATATGAAGCACATCAATTTAATGATACTGTATGGAGCCCATATGAAAAGCCCATATGAAAGCTACATATTCTCAACAGTAAAAAAGAAAAGAAAAAGAGGGGGTTCCTTCTCTCATGCAGAAAGGTAGGCATCTCATTGGGGTAGTGATTTTTTGACATCTTGTCAAGAATGTAGTGAGAATTCTTGACATCTCTGGTCTGGTCTGGATATTATGCAAAATGGGCAGGGAAAGCAAGAGGCATGGGGAAAAGTTGGCATTATGTTAAAAGCTTTGTATGCCAACTCCCTCCCACCTACCCCACTTGTTTAGCATCTTAGCTGTGAAAAAGCTGGCAATTTAGCTTGCTACCTTTGTCATGGCAAGGTTATTGTTTGATTATGTCTTTTGGGTTTATTTCCATGGAAAAACATGCCAAACTAGGCTTTTTGTGCATTATACTGTAATTTCCTGTTGTTGTTTTTCAAAGTTTGTCATGGGCTTGTTCCAGTAAGAAGATCCATAATGGCAGACAACTTTTGCAGGGAGATGACGTGTCCACCATTATGGCTGCCTTGCTTTCTGCAGCCTGTTGGTTGCTTTTCTTTGGCCGAAGCTCAACATTTTCAGGGTGACAATGAGTGATAAGAAGTGTGGGCCCCATCTTGGCTTCACTGAATATGTATCGTAGAATAAGCTTCAAAGCTCCTTTGCGGTGTGCAGAGGTTCTGCAAAGGACATGCAGGGGTGTATTCCAAGTGGGAGATTTTAGGCAAGTAAGGCAGAGCAAGGTGAGTTGAACTTCCATAAGATCCTATGTAGCTCTTAAATTGGTGTGTGTGTGTGTGTGTGTGTGCAAAAGCCAGCTTTCCTCGGTTTTGCAGCTCTTGTTCTTGCTGGAATTGGCAGTGCATCGGTAGTTATAAATAAAACACTGATGTTCCTTTCAAAAAAGAAGGTGCATGGAGATAACTTTTCATGCTGCCACTACATCGGCATTGGCGGCAGCAGTGAGAATGGTGCCTTCGCTGTAATGCTGCCAAAATGCAATGGTGGCAGGGGGCAGCCTCTAGAATGATTGGGGGCATCCCAACCCCTCTGCCCGAGACACACAACCCAAGACTCAGAGCTAAACTACACATTACAAATAACTTGTCAATACCACTGAAATCTCATTACTGTTAAAAATAGACAATCCAAGCAGTCAATTTTGTGTTTGATTATTTCCAAAACAACCAGTCAGAAACAGAACCAAGCCTCTCTCACTTGTACACACGAACTCTTCCCCCCCCCCACCCTGAGTATGATACGTTCCTCAGCAAAGCAACTCAAGGAGAAAAGTTTCTCTGCAGATCACAAGTTTGGAAACCACTGCTTATATAAATTGTTTTTTTCTTCTGTGCCATGACATCACCTCCAACATATGATAATCCTGTGAAGGAGCAATCTCCAAAATGTCCTGTCCTCAACTAGCTTGCTCGGCTCTTGTAAACTCTAGCCTGTGTCTTCCTTTAGGGAGTAAGTCTCAATTTGATCTTCCTCTTTTCCTGCTGCCTTCAACATTTCCCAGCAATATTGTCTTTTCCAGAGAATCCTGCCTTCTTTTGATGTGCCCAGAGTAGGACAGCTTTAGTTTCAACAGTTTCGCCTTCAGAAATCAGGCTTGGTTTGATCTAGGACCTACTTACAGTGGTGCCCCGCATAACGACAATAATCCGTTCCAAAAAAATCGTCGCTATCCGGATTCGTCACTATGCAGGAAAAAACCCCATAGGAACGCATTAAAACACGTTTAATGCGTTCCTATGGGGAAAAAACTCACCACTATGAGGAAATCCTCCATCCGGCTGCCATTTTCACTGCTCGGTAAGCAAGGAAAGGGCACGAAAACACTGCGGGTGGCCATTTTGTTCACTCGGTGGCCATTTTGGAGCCGCCAATCAGCTGTTTTTAAAACATCGTTATGCGATAATCGGTAAGCAAAACGCTTACCGATCGTCGCAAAGCGATGTTTACCCATTTAAAACATCGTTATGCGAGCGCTTTTGCGATCACAAAAACCTCATCACTATGCGGATTCGTCATTAAATGGTGCACTCGTTAAGCGAGGCACCACTGTATTTGTCTTTCTAGCAGTTCAGGGTATCCACAAAGCTCTCCTCCAGCACCACAATTTCAAATGGATCATTTTTTTTCCAGGCAGGTTTTTTTTTTCTGTCCAGCTTCCACACTCATACATGGTGACTGAAATATAAGAGTATATAAATATCTCATAGCAAACAAGTAGGAACCATTCCCATCCAAGATAGCAAGATAAGTTTTCTGGTTAGGACTAGAAATCTGACAATAACTTTTCATTTGCTTTTGGCTTGCATACACAGTAACTTCATGTTTCTCTATATTGTATATGAATCAGTACTGGGAATAACTGAAGTGAAAGAGTGATGGTCTGAATGATAACTTGTTTATCTTGTGTTTTTTTAGTATGGCCTGTATAGCTTTGTAAAAATAGTTGCAGAATTACTTTCCATACCCGCCCCATTTGCCTATGTTTAATTGCACACCTGGTGATCACCTGTGTGTGTGTGTGTGTGTGTGTTTCTATCTCTTCCATGTCACTTGTTAATTTTGTCTTATTTACTTGGCAATTCCCACAAACACAGGTGCTCCGAGTGCTCACTGCAGGGCATAATGATACCATTTTCACAAATTAAAGTGAATTATATATCTTTACATACACACTAAAAGATAAGTCAGGGCTGCGAACGTCACTGGTCTATTTTATCTGCAGTGCTGTCTTTTGCTCTTCAGTGCTGGAGAGATAAGCGGGAAAGCGAAGAGGTGAAAATCATACTGCCAGCTTTATTTAGAAATATATTAGGTGTACTGAAGCTCATTGCACCGTTCACAGGTGCAATTTGCTATCAGTGAAGCTGTGGGAAATCCTGCTGATTTCCATGGGACTCGGGATCAAACTAAACATTATGCTAAGTGTGGAGCTGATGATGAAAACAGTTGTGTGAAGCAATCCTTCCTCTTTACAGCTCAGAGTATAAGTTAGGTAAGGTAAAGGTAAAGGTTCCCCTTGACATTTAGTCAGTTGTGTCCGACTCTTGGGGGCAGTGCTCATCCCTGTTTCCAAGCCGTAGAGCCAGCGTTTGTCCGAAGACAGTTTCCGTTGTCACGTGGCCAGCGCGCTATACACGGAACGCTGTTTACCTCCCCACCAAGGTGGTCCCTATTTGTCTACTTGCATTTGCATGCTCCCGCACTGCTAGGTTGGCGGGAGCTGGGACAAAGCGACGGGAGCTCACTCCGTCGCGTGGATTCAATCTTATGACTTCTGGTCTTCTGACCCTGCAGAACACAAAGGCTATAAGTTAACTGTCTTCAAAATTGACTGTACAGTATCCCCCATCTTGCCACTTGAACACCCCTGGGTGCTATTGGCTAAATATGAAATGCAAGGGTGTAACTGGGTTCAGTGAAATATTCTTGCAGAGAAGCTAAGGATGAAGCAGCTCAGAGGGTCAAATGAAGTAGTAAGAACGTTGGGCTGGGTCTGGAGGGATCCAGGCTCCAGTCTGCACTGAACTCAGTTGGGTGACCTTGAACCAGTCCCCTTCTCAACCTGGTTTGCCTTATCAGATTCTTCTGAGCATAAAGTTGGGGATGGGGTATGAGTTTAACTAATTCTTGAACTGACTGGATGAAAGACAGCTACAAATATTTAATGAATCATAAGAAACTATGAACAACACTAGAATGGTGGTGACCAATATACGTAATATGGAATGTGCTGTTAGAAACGCTGCATTGTGCCTTGAAAAATTACATCATATTGGACTTCACCACTAGTCAAAGATAGAACCACCTGTGCACCATAGATTTCAGATGTAATCCAAAGCATGTGGAAGGCATGAGCAGGGAAGGCTAGTATTGGCCATGGATTGGGTCCAGGGTTAATTGTTGAAATTACCAAGATTTCCTTCAGCCATGACTAACTTAAGCTCTACTAATTTTAAAGGATCCATTCTAAACATGGCTTCTTGGATCCATTCCTGGGTGAACAACTGAAAGAGAACTGGCCGAACTGAACTTGCACGCAAGAAAGACTTTCTGATTGATCTTTTTATGACTTTAGCTATGACATGCCAAAGTAACAAGTACTTGTTACATCTGTTAAAAAGCCATGCAAGGTAACTTCTATAAATGCACATGCTCTTCTGAAAGTTTATTTTACGTACATACATACAGAACAAAAGAAAGTGTGGGTCATATTCAATGATTTCTTATTGCTGTTTAGTATGATGAATAATAGTTGTGGCATTGCTGTACTAGCGGATCTTGTTTTCTGAAAAAAATGGACAATTCTCTTCTCACTTCAGTTAGTGAAAAAAAGGCTAGAAACCTCAGATTTCCACCTTAATGCTCTGTCACCTCTTCTGCAGAATGAATTGTGAATTGGTGTTTTATAAGACATCTGTGTTACAAAACAATATGAAAGGCTCATTGCTTGAAAGCAAAGACGTTGAAATAAGGTTCTCAGAGAAAAAGACAACATTGTTTCAAAGATATCAAGGAGCAGGTTTTGCAGCTCTCTAGATGCGAGGAGAAGAAAGCAACAACTATTTTATTAATACACCTAGTAAAACTTTGGAAGCTGTTGCTAACTCAGATTCTTAAACATGTATTTGGTTAGGAGAAATTTCAGCTCCGTGCTTGCCTCATTAAAAGTGTAAATTGAGTTCCTATTTTAGATTAAGTTTATTTTTGTTTTTGTTTTAACTTGGCACAGGGGCTAATGTGTTTAACTTAATTGACACAGTTTGTCAGGAAAATAATTGTAGGAAATAAATTAAAAAGAATTGTCAAGAGATAATTACGAGATTAATTATGAGCCTAAAATGGATCATAGCGTAAGAATGCTAATATAGAATTTATACTGTTTGTTTTGCAGTAGTGTATGCTATCTCTTCATTTGAAATGGGGTTTCTGGGGAAACCAGATATCCTAGTTAGAGTATTCACTCATCTCGTAAGCCAGCTAGTAGTCTACAAAAAGTCACACCATGATAAATGTACCAGACTTCATAGTGTCATGGGTCTTCCTGTTCCTTGATGGGCTGGCTCCACCATCTTATCTTTTCCCTTAGATAATCAAACATGTCTTGAGTCAACCCTGGTTCTTCTTTGTGGCCTCTGTGAATCACACCCTGGGTGATTCGCGCCTGTGCAGAGCCTAATCGGAAGATTCTAGAGCTTCTGCAGTAGCAGTGAGCACTTTAGAATATGCCCCTACCCACCCATATAAGTACCTTGGCGCCAAGCGTCCCCTTTCCGTTTCTTTCAACCACCGGGTTGAGAGCCTCATATTTCTGCTTCTGTGAGTAAAAGAGAAAGAGAGCTTATTCTTGATTCCTTCCTGTTATGAATCTTTTTATTTTAAAGTATTAGATAAAACTCTTTATCATCAGAGATTTTTCCTTTCCCCTTGCTCGGCCTCTGGCTGCAGTACCCACCCCCCAAATCATTGGTTTTTCTCCTCAATTATTTTCTCCTATTCATGGCCCCTTTGGGCTGATTCAAGCACTTCATTGTCTGTGATAATAAGATCCCACTTTCCAACGGACACACTGTGCCTTTTCTGTTTGGGAGAACAGCATCAAACTTCCTCCTGTACCCATTACAAAAATTTTAAGCGCAGAGTTCTTTGATCTCGCCTCTCGAGGCTAAAACTCCGACTTTGGGAACAATCCTTACAACCAGCTCAAATGGCCCAACCCCCCTGTAGGGCCACTTCCCAAACCAAAGCAATGGAAAAAGCCATTAGTGAATCGTTGAAACCATGTCCATCGGCTACACCAGCTCATTCTGATTCTCCATCTGCATCGTCTAAGACCTCGAAGATATACAAACTGAAACCTTCCATACTGAAGTCATCGACTTCAAAAACAACTTCTAAATGCCAGAGACCTACTGAAGCTGCTCCAGCTCCGGAGCCTGTGCCTGTCTAAGCCTACAGACATCCCACCACAACCACAACTCTCTGAATCAATTTTGGTCGGATCTCCCTCAGATGATGACAGACTTCCCTCTCATCAACCCTGTTCTCAGTCTCCAGTAGACCAACTAATGTCCTCTACTCCCAGTCCACAAACTTCCATTTCTTCCAACAATCCTTTGGTTATTCCATAGCCTGAGGATTCCCATCCCAAACGGCTCAACAATGTTCTATATTAGATTACCTTGGATTGAGCACCTATCCCTAACCAGGACCGTCAACATCAAAAATCTTGACAGCTCACTCCATTGTATGTGGTTCAAACCCACATTCAGTATATGCATCAGGTTGCCATTTGCCCCGACCAGTGCTCGACAAACTGTACCAACTAGTGGACCAGTTCGATAATACCATCTGTCAGCCTACCTCTCGACAAACATTGGTGTCCAAGTGGCCACATCACTGAGAGGTGACTATAGCTCAACCTGCTCCCCACTTGGTATCGAACAAATCTCGGATGGTCAAGCAGATTTCAGCCACACGTGAGGCTTTTGTAGCCCCAGCCTCCCGATACTTTCCTACTATAATAGATGACGGAAATTACTCTTCACACTCACCAGCGTCAATTTATTCTACTATGCCATCACATCAGCAACCTCTGTTTCGACGTCACAGAGACACAGGCTCTGATATCGACAATCCTCAATATTCATCCTGGTCTGTGGACACTCACTCCATTCTATTACATCAGCACAGTTCTTGTCCTCTGGTCAAACCAAGTCATCGACGCTGGCACTGTTACGACACCGAGCTCCATCCCTACCAGTCGAGGTCCGTCGACGCTCAACCACCATCTTTCGATGTCAACGATCATCAACATCAACAGATGTCCATGGACATGCCGTCTCCATATTTTCCAACTCATAACCGGCAATACTATGAGACTCAGTCTCTCGATACCAAAGTCGATTGACAGTCTGTCGACTCCAGACGGATCATGGCTTTGACCATGGATCTCAGCTGCAGACTCCATCTGTGTTACTTAACTCTCGAGAGTCGGACCCACTGTCACCGGCAGAGGATTTCCAGACCTATGCCCAACTTATGATTCGCATAAAGGACTAAATCCCTTGATCTGCAAGTCCACTGACCATCGACAGAACCAGCTGATCATCTATATGATCCAATCTCTAAAAATAAAACCACTCTGGCGCACAGATTGATGTTACCATCTCTCCTTAGTACTGTGCAGAGATCCTGGACAAAACCAGCTTCCTCCCTTACCATGTCTAAGCAGATTGATAACCTCTATAGAATCCATGACCCAGGAGCTGTTTTCCTCCAAAAACAACCAGCTCCAAATTCTATATTTGTCAAAGCCTCTCAGTCAAGATCTCGACACTGACAATCTCTCATACCACCAAATAAAGATAGCCAACGAATAGACTCCATGGGTAGATGGCTTTACTCTTCACCATGCGAGTTGCTAATTATCAAGAAGCCATGGGAGCTTACCAACGCTTCCTCTGGGGCAACATGTCCATCTTTATTGAATCTCTGCCAGAGGATAAAAAGATACAAGCTCAAACCTTCCAACAAGAAAGTCTCCCCGTTGCTAAACAACAGATGCTTTCTGCCTGCCACACCATATATGCTACAGCCAAGTCCATGGCCACTTCAGTAGCCCTATGCCGTTTTTCCTGGCTCAGAATGGCCAGCTTAGCAAAGATGCTCGGGCACGTATCAAAGACCTCCCCTTCAATGGAGTAGGTCTTTTTCATGCTGAAACTGATGATATACTAGAGAACGTACACATGAAACGTTCAGCAGCCAGACATGGGGAGTTTACCCTTCCTACCAGCAACGTCCTTAGCAAAATCAATGGAAACAACCCTATAACTTGTACCAGAGGTTCCAACGAGACCCTCCACGACAAACCTCTTACAATCTATACTTCAAAAACCAAAGAGCCAAAACCTGGCAACAGCCTGTCACTAGGCGGAATGACCGGAAACCCAAACACCATGTTTGACGTTCCTCTGACTGAGATTGCCACCCACCCCACCAACTCTGCCCTCTGGAAATACTTATCTGCATGGTAATCCATCACCACAGATTTCTGGGTACTTTCCATCATCAGAAATGGCTACCGCATCCACTTCTTCAAACTTCCTCCAACAACACACGTCATCATTCCTCCGTCCCAACCCTGCAAGAAGAAATAATGAATTTACTTCTCAAAGATGCCATAAGGTAAAAGTAAAGGTTCCCCTTGACAATTTTTGTCCAGTCGTGTTCGACTCTGGGGGGCGGTGCTCATCCCTGTTTCCAAGCCATAGAGCCAGCATTTTGTCTGAAGACAATCTTCCATGGTCACATGGCCAGTGCGACTTAGACACGGAACGCAAAGATGCCATACAACTCATCTATCAAAACAACACTGGCTTTTCCTCTCACTATTTCATCATCCCCAAGAAAGATGGGGGCCTTCGCCCTATTCTAGATTTAAAATTATTAAACAACTACATCATCACCACAAGGTTCCACATGGTTACTCTAGAATCAGTTCTTTCCTTACTTCAAACAAATGACTGGCCCACTATCATAGACCTAAGAGATGCTTACTTTCATATTGCAATACATCCCACACACAGAAAATTCCTTTGTTTCCAACTTGGATCACAGGCATACCAATTCAAAAGAGTCCCATTCATCCACTTGAAGAACTACAATCACAGTACAAGTACAGGGTAACCTGTCGTTTTTAGTTGGCATTAAACTGTATACAGGAACAAAGGCAGAGTCCAGGATTTCTCTTCTGAAATCTCTTCAGCCACCAAATCAGGACCTCCCTCTGTGATTTATGACCTCTGCAGTAGTCCTTCCTGGTATCCTTTGCTAGGTCACTTGTGTACCTTTTCCCTCAAGATGATGCATAATTAAGCTAGTGTTGTGCTTACTAAATGGAGATTTTTCATATATATGCTACTTCTCCATCATTGGGTTAGCTGCTTATTTATTTTTGCAGTGTTGTCACATAGGAGTCCAAGGCTGATTTCCAACAAATTGGCAACATATGCCAGAATCCAAAACAAAAAATCATACCCTTGCAAAAACAGCATATCCACTTTTATAGATGTACCAGCTCAGCTGATCAGTAAGATAGAAATAGCTAGGGAAAACATAAAAATGTTTTATATGTTCCTGTAGAAATGCCTGTCTAGAAAAAAAATCAGCAAAGTAAAATAGGAAGATACTTCTGTAGTGTGGTAAAAATATGAAGCCTTAACTTAGAAGACCTGTTAAGGAAGTAGAATTATTCGCCTTGCTATTTCAGTCCTCCTTCCACAGCCCTTCTCCCCCTCCCTCCACCAATCCTGCTGTAATAAATCTTATTAAGCAATGAGGCAGATAAGGCTGTTGTTGCTTTAATTGACTGACTTCCAGAACCATGCTGCCTCTGCCGCTCATCAAGGTTTGCACTTAATTACTGTTTCTTAAAGCTACACTCTGGTATGCCCTAAACCCAGTCCCCATATCAGTGTGAAGATTAATTGAAGTAATTTTCTTGCTAAGAGAAAAGTAAGTGCTACTCTTTAATGAAACAGAAGTCCACTTCCTGGAGGTCTCTGGTGTATACAGCCCTGTCCAGTTGCTGCTTGGCCTCGCAGTGCTAGGCTGAACCATAGAAAATATGTTTTAGATGTATTTATTAATCATTTTTCTGTCCAAAGTGATGTACAATATAATGCATATTGAACATGTTATTTAAAAACAAGTAAAAACAGAATCTAAAGGCCATATGAGACAGTATGGTTCTGACCACGAATCATAAGCTCAACAACGATGGATGTTTGGGAGGGAACTCTGTCATCAAGGTACTGATCAAGAACAAAGACCTATTCTGTGTACTTGCCAGTCTAGTCTCTCAGGTTTGTGCGACATGATGTTCTCACTGAGGATCTCACAAACGGGCTCATGCATTTGCCTTTCCTCCCACAATTTACCACCTTTCTGTCATAACATTCTTCCAAAGTGCTCAGGTTGATGTAAATTGGATTATTCTGTCTTGTGCAAAACCTCTGAAGCAAGATAGTTCCCTTACTCCAGCAAATACCTTCTATTCACCAATGCATGTTTTCCCCAAAGGCACGCAATGTAAATGCTCACCTGCATTGTGGTGTTATTTTTAGTGCTGTTGAGTTGGTTAGATTCACTTCCTTTCCACAGCTTCTCAGTGTTACATTGAAGGGGAAGGAGAATTCCCAGTATGATTCCCAATTCCCAATGTGGGCCTACCAGGTGTCTTGTTACAAACAGTTATTGCTTGGTGGAGATTATCAGTAAGCCTTTTCAAATGGTATAATTTCTGCTATTTCCAGCATTCAGGCTGGGAATGTTGAAGTGAAATTGTCGCTCCCACACCCACAGAAGAATGACTATACTCCACAAGAAGCCCATATACCAGCCTGCAGGAGCTAACAATATTGTCACCCATAACACCAAGGGTTTCTTTTCCTGATCCTCTTCCAATGTGTTATGGGCCATCTTCGGTAAAAAAAACATCCTTCTACATTCAGTAGAGAGCAGGTAGGCCAGTTTCTGAGCAAAAAGTTGCAATTGGACATCAGATATGGCAATAGTTAGAAAGTAGTGGGAGCCACACTTTAGGAGAATCTCCCAGGAGAGTCTGTGACCGGCCTTAAAGTAGCCATTGTGGAGCAAGGAAATTGGAAAGAGAGATTAGAGACTTCAGAGTTACAATTTGTGTTCCACTGTAAGACAAAAGCAAAATACATCAACAAAAACAACAAAACAAAAATCTGAAGGCCCTCCCAAATTTATGTTCCAGTGAGTCACCAGAAGCTTAATTCGAGATTTACTTATGACACTACTTGTTTAATTGGTTTTGCACAGAGCCAGGATTTGTGAATGTTGTGAATGGCCAGTAACGTGTTACTGCTAGTGCTAACTGCATCTAATTTTCCTCAGACCAAACTGCTATCTAAACTCCTAGCCCCAACTATGGTTATTGCATATATATATTCAAAATTCTGAATTTCACTTAATTGATTTGATGGAGCGGGTATAGTCTCTGGGAGTTTGCACTGTGATTCGTTAGTTCTCTGTTGTGGTGTTTTGTTTTTGTTTTTGACACAACAGGGGCGTGTGTCAGTAGGCTTGGAAGAAATCCCAAATTTTGAAGAACTACACTATATCCAGCTTTTGTGAAGAAGAAAAAGATCCACACATCAAAAGGATAGTTAGATCTGCAGAACCTCCTAGGTAAACGGAGCATGCTCAGTAGCCTCGGGCTGCTGTAGACAGTAATTAAGTGCAAACCTTGATTGGTTGAAAGGAGAATGGAATGGAGTATGTTGGGAGAGGACACGATTAGCTGTGAGGAACACTGAACAGACAGACATCATATTGCAATTATGCAATCCAACCAACAATGGCTGAGATTTCAGGTAAATTCAAATCCAGCACAATGCTCAGAAGTAAGAGCTGCAGAATGTTGTTTCTTCCCTTGTTTTCCCAATGGGCTAGAAAGAAGACTCATCAATATGAGGAAAGGCTGTTCAAGAATAAACAAAAACGAGTCTCAAGGGAGAACCAGGATTTTCTGTGTGGATGGCATGGGAGGTAACATCAAAAACAAATCCCAGATGTTGAAAATAGTTCTCCTCCCTCGAGAAAGAAAGAAATATTAGGGGTGTAATTAATGAATAAATGATCCAAGTGAATATAATTTAAGACTCTCAGAAATATATTCTCATTCCTCCCAAAGCAACAACTCTTTCTGAAGAAAGGTAGATGAAAATGCAAAAGCAACGAGCTGTAATATACACGGTCATTAGTTTTGCTTTTGGACGCCAAGAAAATGCTGCAGTACGTATCTTCCTGAAAGGAAGGTGAATTGAGGATTCTCTTGGCATAATTCCAGGCTGTTGGAGTCAGCAAGATGCTAATACTCACTCTGCCCTGTTTATTCCTTCCAGCTAATATCTGTGTGGTTTGGTTTCTGTAGTCTGAAGTAATGCATTGGATTCACTTAGCAGATGCCGTCAGAAGCAGCTGTATATGGTTGACTTTGACTGGGTTTCACCAAAAAACTGAAAAGTTTAAGGGAATACTTTCAGAAGCAACAAAACTGACTGTATTTTAATTTTTTTTACATTTTATAAGTGCAGCATGCATACACACCAACATCCATTATTAGAACTACTAACATAGATAGGGTTGGACATGCTTCTCGGTGGTGATGCTGACAATATGACAGTGTAGCTCAGGAGCAGACCACATGCTTTCCATATGGCTGAGTCCCTGCATCTCCAGAATGCTGTAGGGGAAATGTAGGTGCTCATCATGACAATCGCGTAAGCAGCTACCCCCCAAAAAAGATCAAAATATTCAGACAGATTGGTCCGTAACAACAATAACAATAGTTCTTTCATGAAGCCAGGGGTTCTCAATTCCCTGTTTTGGCCACAAATAGATTGCACTACAGCATGGATAACTTGCAAGAATAATACACTGTTCTTGGAAAAATGGATCCCTCTCCCAGCTACTGTGAGGAAGCAGGAAAACCAGGGCATAGGAGATTATATTATATAGAAATGGGCACAAATCACTGGTTTGATGGTTTGTTCTAGTTTGTTCGTTGGCTGAACAGGTGCTTGGCGCTTCCCAAGTAGAGGGCACCTGCTCAAAGACAGTACCCGGCGGAGACGGGGCAGGGAAGCCAGGGTGCTGCTTCTGAGTGGATGTTCTCTGGGGGAGGCAGAGCTGGGAAGTGATGAACACCTGTTCAACCGATAAATGAACCTGTACCAACTGCTTAACCGCGGTTCGTCATCATCTCTAGTCCCTACTGCTCAGAAAGTCGTGGGGTTCTGACTCTGCAAATCCTAGCTCCATTCTGCTACTGTTGCCACCTCCATTTTCATCAATAAAATAACACGCTTGATCCTTTTTTGCATGACGTTTTGAGCATGAATTGGGCCTTAAGTTAGGTGAGTGAATGAGTTAAACCTAAGCATATCTACATAGAAACGAATCCTTTTGATTTCACTTTTTAGCCTAGTTTTCTCCACCTGGAGCTCTCCATGTGTTTTGGACTATAACTCAAGGCTATAACTCAAGGCAGCTCCAAGTAGCCTAATCAATGGTCCAGGATCATGAGAGCAAAAATACTACAAAATACCTCGAATGCACCAGATTGAGGGTAAATGAGTATATTTAGGATTTTGTCCAGATAAATAATTAAGTTGATGGTTGTCTTGTCAAAGCTGACAAGGGTTCTTTCAGAATTCAGTGAGAATGAACACATCTATGAAGGCAAAGGTATGAAACTTTATTGAAGAGCCAAGAGGCAGGAGAACAAAAAGTGCAAGCAGTAAAAGAATGAAGGACAGATAAACTTTGCATCTCTTCTGCAACTGGAAGCCCCTAAAGAGTGCTCTTGGGTGACCCTTGGGAGTCAGCACCTCTTTGGAGTCCCATCTGTGATGAAGATTAGCCAACCTCCTGCCCCTTATATCCCGTTCTGAGCAGTGTTGCCGTTCATCACTGCATTGCTCTGTACAGCCAACTTGTCAGATGTTTACAGTTCATTAACTAGCAAAATGATAATAAAGCATTTAACTAATGAGCAAACTGATAACAGAACCAGACATCAAAGGGTGACAGTCAGACATCAGAGCCTAGCACCTCTTGGAATTTTTCTGACCCAAGAATGCCATCTGACTTTTCAGTATCTGGAGTGAACGACATGCTTATTTGCCTGGACAAGACTGGTTTCTCCTAGTTCATGAAGTCTTCCCCAAGTAACTCTAATAACCTCTAATATCTTGCCAGTGTTCAGCAGTCACGTACGCATTTTAAACATTAGCATTTACAACATCTTACGCATTAGGCACGGAGAAAGAATATTGCTGTGTGTTGTCATGAATCCCCTTGTCATTTTTCCCTATTGGCCTTACAGTGGATTAAGTTCATTTTAAATGGCAGAGTATTAACAGAAGAAGCATCGCCCTGTTTTTTGTGGCTATCACTAAGCCCAGTTTCTTTTAAATTTTCCCACCCTAGTGCAAAGAGGACCACATATGAGATAAGAATTGATTCGTTTGGAAGTGAATTGAGAGTTGAAGTTTGTGTTGAATGACTATGAAGAGTGTTTCATTCAAAAAAAGAAAAGCCACTTGGGGGAAAATCAGTTTTTGTTATTACTGCACATTTCAGTATATGCAGTAATCAAAGATTTCTTAGTCTCCTTTTTGGTAGTGTAGTAATTTCAGCCATAGCTGGTTGCTCATAGTCAAACTGATGGCTGTTTCAATTTGTCTAGAGTTTGCAGAGCTTGAGCTAAGAATGCCGGAGTAATTTTTAATAGCCATCTGTTTCTGTGCAATGCAGTAATGGTCAAAATGTAGCTGCTGCAGTGAGACTATGCTTAGCCTCAGAAAAACAAGCAGCAGTGAACTTTTTGTGCTTCATTTAGCTTTGTCAGGCAGAAGGTGATCTAAAGGTCTCAGATTGCAAATAAAGAGCAGTGCGCTTGACAGGACAGATAGTCTGGCAAATAGCCCATGCTCTTTCAGTCTGTAGTGTCTGTATACATGAATGGCTTGAGTGAACCCTGCCAATAATACTCTAAAATTACCAAATCAGCTCAGTGCTATGTGTGCAGTGTAAAGGACCCCCAGGATGGACTGAGAAGCACCGTCACATGGATGATGGAGTATGTCTGCATCTGTAGCTCCAGAGAATAAGACAAGAGGTAAGGGATTCAAATTATGAGAAATTATTTGGGAAATTACCTTGCCTAATAATAGGAAAGACTTATTGGGCTGTTCAAATGGACTGCCTCAAAGAATGATGGATTTCTCCTTCAATGGAGGTTTTTAAGCAGAGATTAGATGGGCACCTGTTGAGGATGCTACTCGTCCGTTTCCTGCCTTGTTGGGAGTATCACTTAATGGCCCTTGGAGTCACCCCAACTCTAACATTCTGTGATTTCATGATTCTGCTTAAGGCATTATCGTCAATTGCAACATTCCCTCTAAACTGTGTGTGCTCATGCTTGCTCAGAGCTCCATTGAGGCTGTGCACAGGCAGTTTGTTTGCTTCCCATTTCAAATGAAGTCCTCACATGGAGTGAGGCTCCCATGCAGCAGGACAGAAAATTGGAGGAAATGTTGGTCAATTGATCTAGCTAGTATCCCTAGTTGAGTGCTATTTCAAGAGATACAAGAGGCAACTAAATAGCTGTCTAAAATTTGCCACTGCAATTTAAGCCATTGGGCTTAAGCTGCCTTCACTAATCAGGTGGATTCTGGCCAATAGATAAAAACAACAATGGTTGGCTTTCAGTGCACATAGAGTGCTCATAAGATGCATGTAACCTACAAGGTCTGCTGTAGCTGCCCAAGCTTCCACACATCACTCCTCCACAATGTTTCCTGCACCACTAATGCTCCCTCTTTAATGCTGGTAAAGAGGTAACTCAGAAATTAGTCTCCTTATTTCCCCAGCTCAGTCATGCTCCTGACAGCCTCTCCAGGCATGCATATACATGTACATGGAGTGTACACAGGTGTGGTGCTCCATCTGACTGCTCATATCCCCATGTGACCCACAGCAACCACAACAAAATGTTACCTTTTTCTGTTTCCAGTGCTCAATATCTTCTATCCACAGCTCAGAAACGGGGTAGGATGTAAGTTAGACAACTGCCAATGTTTCCCAGGCACAGAACTGGGACACTAGAAGACTGTAGCCCTGATTGTGAGGAGACACGACCTCTGCGAGTAGCTGTTGTAGCATTAAGAGTTAAGTAACATTTCCCAACTTTGCTTCTGTCACAGGTACATTATAGGCTTGGGTACAGAAGCTGCTCTCTTCCAGATAGTTCTTACACCTCCCTGGTAGTATTTAATGGTAGTATTTACTTGTGCTGGGGGTCTGAATAATCAAAGCTATGATTTTTCCTGTCGTGACGTATGGAAGAGAGAGCTGGACCATAAAGAAGGCTGACCGCCGAAGAATTGATGCTTTTGCATTGTGGTGCTGGAGGAGACCCTTGAGAGTCCCCTGGACTGCAAAGAGATATCCTTTTGGTGACCCAGCCTAACCTATCTCATACTGTCTTTGTGAAAATAAAACATTTGTGTGAGGATTCATACAAACCACACACACCCGGATTCTTGGAGGACAAATAAAATCAATCTGAGTACAAGAATAATTCTCTTACACTAAAGCATTCAAAATACAAGCTCCCTGCCGCCAAATACCGAGGATTTTGTTAATAGAAGAGAGTGCAGGTTATTTCCCATGCTAATGTGGTCCCTTCTGTGTGATATTGCTATCCTTTTTCCAGAGTGACATTGGATGGAGCCAAAGGGAAGGATGAAATAAGCTGTTCTTCTGAGATAAGAGAGCCAGCCCCGGTTGGTAGCAGATACAGCATTAGCCAGCAGTTGTTGTAACATTAAGAATCGGGATTGGGCCCCAGCTGCTGAGCATTATAATTCCTTCCATATACTTTCCCCCCCCCCTTTTGCCTAACTTTGTTATTGAGTTTGTGGAAGGTTCAATTAAGTTTTGGGAGGGAGAGTTTTAGAAATGGCGTGTATTAAACTGAAGCATCTTTTCGACAAATAAATGACTTGAATTGGAATGCAAATGAAGTAAGACTTGCAAATCGCAAAATATGAATATCCCCTCTTTTCATTTGGCAGCAATATCTATCTGAGCATTAATCCTCTCTGATCCTGAGAGACAGACTTGCATGGATGTTTACACATGAGAGCTCAGTGCTAGTGTAACACCCAGTTTTCTCATGCTTCCATCTCTGTTTCATAGCTGAATTGCTAAAGCATATAACGATTTGCTGAATTTAGTCAAGTGATTTAAAGTTCAAATCCTCATTAAAAATGCAGAATCTTTCTGGGCCTCATAGCTTTATTCCTCCACCCTCCTCCAAACTGCCTCCAACCCCTTGTTTCCTCATCATAGGCCCATGTTTTAGCACTATTACCAAGCAAATATTTCTGTATGCTCTAAGCAAAATACTGGAACACAAAAAGGTATGTACAGGCTGCACGGAGAGGTATTTAGTACATTTACTTTTCCAGACAGAGGGTAGTATATTTACTGTAAACCGGTGGTTTGAATCCACTATAGGTAAAGGTAAAGGTTTCCCTTAACAATTTCTTGTCCAGTCGTGTTCGACTCTAGGGGGCGGTGTTCATCCCCGTTTCCAAGCCATAGAGCCAGCGTTTGTCTGAAGACAATCTTCCGTGGTCACATGGCCAGTGCGACTTAGACACGGAACGCTGTTACTTTCCCACCAAGGTGGTCCCTATTTATCTACTTGCATTTGCATGCTTTCGAACCACTAGGTTGGCGGGAGCTGGGACAAGCGACGGGCACTCACTCCGTCGCGTGGATTCGATCTTACGACTGCTTGGTCTTCTGACCCTGCAGCACAGGCTTCTGCGGTTTAGCCCACAGCGCCACCACGTCCCATAGAATCCACTATAGCCTTTCTACAAATTGAAAGATTGCTTCCCTTTGTGGAAAAATTGGAAAGTTGTTGGGTGCAAGAAAGAAGACCAGTCACTTCTGCTTCCCAGGAAATTGTGCTTATAACATGCTGGGGAAATGGCCGATTCACCCATTTCCAATCTTCTGGAACATGGTTTGTCGTTTTGAGGAGAATTTTTCAGGATTCTGAGATTTGTGAAATTAGAGTGTCAGTTGGAGTGCTGGTGTGTGTGAGTGTGTGTGTCTTCCACTGGGTGAGTGGCACGCTGTCCACTTTCTTTTTATTTTCTCATGTTCTATGGGACCTACATCCAACTGCAGCATGTGGTTTGCCTGTGCAGTTTACCCTTCATTGGTGGGCTTCGTATCACTTGGGTGTAGGAATGCCTTCTAGAAAGCTACAGTAAAACTGGTGGCGGGGGCACCTAATTTCACTTTATCTCTTCTGTATTGAGCACGGTGACCAGTCCTTAAACAAAGTTGGAAATATGCAGCGTCTTTGCAGAGGAAAACCTTTGGGAATCAGTGCACTTAGATGCTCCTTTAACAGGTGGCCCCTAGAGCCAAGTCTTAGATTCTGTTCCAAGCAGAATGTGAAGCACAGTGTCAGACTATCAGTCCAGTATCTTCTGTAAGAGTGATGTAGCCTGAGATGTAGCAGTCTAAGGATGGAACCCAAAATTCTATAAGAAGACACGAGGCCACCACTGAATACAGCTTTCTCCAATCACTACACTGTACATCTCCCTTCCCAAACATAACTACCAGCAGGATGGAGAGAAATCCACAGCATTATGTAATCAGGGTGTTTATTACATTACAGAATGGGGGACGAAACACATAAGGCTGATTCCAAGATGTTCCTTGTGTCATTTAATTCTGCCCCAAGGAGACCACCAAGAATGTGCTCCTTCTAAAATTCCACTCTCTTATATCTGCCTTTCTCCCGCTCCTCTCCCCTCCCCTCCCCTCCATGCTTTTGCATGTTTGGGGATGCATGATAAATTCAAACGACATTTAATGCTCACATAATCACATTCAACAATGTTTTCAAGCTGTCTCATAAAACTAGATAATTCTGCAATAATGGAAAGGTTTTGAACATCTGATATGGATTAGGGACTGAAAATGTAGTGTTAACCGCTCTCCCCGATGCATTACAGAACTGTGGCTATTATCAAACCAATGAACATTTCCTTGTATAGTGTCATTTTAAGAAACAGATGCAGGTGTCACATTAGCAGTTTTGGAGCAGCTTTGCAGAATGATTGCAAAGATTTTACTGCTATATCTGCGATTAAGGGATCAGAATTAAAGTAATGCTTGGTGATCTCGACCAATTGTAATATAGATGGACAACAAGCATTTCTGAAATTTCATTAACCATCCCTTCCTCCATTTTAATTCATGTATTCTGAGCCTTTAGAATAAGATGGAATAAACACATCAACCTTTCCTCTTAGTTTAGCGGGTAGGTTTAAGAAATATAGTCCTCCAAATTATGTAGCACAAACTTATGCAACACAAATAAGTGCACAACACTAACTGCAACATGAAGAATCTGTTGCTTATTTTCCTTTTGCTGTTCCATCTCTTTTTTCCTTTGGTGTCTTTTGAAACTGTAAGGCTCAGGTCAGGAATTGTCTGCTGTATGAAAACTGTACTGAGAATCTTTCCATTTATGGAGTTGGATATAAATGCGACCAACCAATATTGGATATTGTTGTTGCTGTTGTTAAGTCGTGGTCCAACTCTTCGTGACTCCATGGACCAGAGCACGCCAGGCCCTCCTGTCTTCCACTGTCTCCCGGAGTTGGGTCAAATTCATTTTGGTAGCTTCGATGACACTGTCCAACCATCTCATCCTCAGTCGTTCCCTTCTCCTCTTGCCTTCACACTTTCCCAACATCAGGGTCTTTTCCAGGGAGTCTTCTCTTCTCATGAGATGGCCAAAGTATTGGAGCCTCAGCTTCAGGATCTGTCATCCCAGTGAGCACTCAGGCTTGATTTCTTTCAAAATGGATAGGTTTGTTCTCTTTGCAGTCCAGGGGACTCTCAAGATTCTCCTCCAGCACCACAATTCAAAAGCATCAATTCTTCGGTGGTCAGCTTTCTTTATGGTCCAGCTCTCGCTTCCATACATCACTACAGGAAAAACCATAGCTTTGACTATGCATACTTTGGTTGGCAAGGTGATGTCTCTGCTTTTTAAGATGCTGTCGAGGTTTCTCATTGCTTTCCTCCCAAGAATATTGGATATAAATACAAGTAAATAAAGTGGCCAGTGTACAAAATAAAATGCCTTCCATTTAGCAGCCTGCCCTCCAGTGCACTTGTCCAAAGTATATGCAGTGTGCATTCCCCTTGGAAGTCAATGACCAGAAATGCTTGTGAAGAATTAGTCAGAGAAAGTGAAGGTGTGCTAATTTGAAAGCTAAAATGTGGAGGCGAAGAGTCTTACATTCTGGAATATATCTGACATATTTCCATCTCATGGCCTGAGGCAGTTTGGCACAGCCAAGCACTTATGGTAACCTTCAGAGCCCAATACTCATTTTGTGGGTCTTCTAAGTGCCATACTCCCAAAAGGCAATTTATCTTGTTCTGGGCTGAAATGCTAGTCTATCATGGGCTTTCCTTTCAGCACCATGCCACTTAGCATGCTGCCATCTGCCATGTTAATTTGGGAATCAGCCCTTAGATGGAGTGTAAGTGTTACATGATAAATATCACCCAAGGAGCCCTAGACATAGCCTAGGGGTGGGGACGAGAGCACCCATCAGGTGTTTGCTTTAGTGAAGTTGCAAAGATGGACTTCCCTAGGTAATGATGCACTCATGGCATACTGTTCTCTCCTATATTAAAAACAACCATGGCATCCGCATTGAGGGCATGCACGGTCACAAAGTGAATTGGACTAGATTTTGTGGCTCTCCCACCCATTGGACCATAGGCCACTTGGCCAGTTTCTGTCCAGTGTTGGTTTGGCTGAGCCTCTGGGAAAGCTGGAAAGAAGCTGTTCGAGCAAGAAGGTCTCAAATTGACTCAGAGGGTACGCAAGATGTAGGCTGAGTGCAACTTCATATTAAAAATCATAGCCTGGAGAATGCGTTCAGAACAAGTGTCAGTTCTTATAGATTCCTGTGTCCATGGACCTCTTGTATCCTTCCTGAGCCTGAATACACAAGTGGCTTCGTTCCTGTCTGAAGAAGCTTTAAAAGAACAGTCCTCTTGAATAGTGCATACCTCTTGGTTTGTTCCTACACATTGTCTTTATTCGTGAGCAAGCAGTAATGGAATCACAATCTTCTCGAGAGGTTGACATAAAGGGCTGTTTCTAGAGAGTTTGCTTCAACAACATCTGTAGACTGAGTGTCGTTTGTTCAGGGCATTTGGGGCTGTTCAGTTTGGGCATGTTAAGATCTACCCTTACTCCAAACACGCCAGAACCAGGTAGAATGTTAATTATTGCCTCCACCCAAAGCCTTTTTAAAAATTGTCCTTCCTGCATGATATGTGACATCAGGCCAGAATTGACATAAGTGAGATTTAAAGGATGGCCTTACCAGTTACGCACATACATGTTTGAGTAAGGATTTGAACCCATATCTCCAGAGCCCTATTCCATCTTTATATCAATTACACCACAATGGGTCTCTTGTACAGGACAACTAACTACTCAGCAACATAAGAATATGCCCCAAAAGATGTTCAGAACTGGAGCTTTGATGGCTCGTCACAATGCCTGCCATAGTTGCACATAGAGTTGAGGGACTTTCAGTATTTAGCTTCCATGTTTCCTGACACCGGGTTCTTTAACACTCTTATTTACCTCAGGCTTGTCTGTCAAGAGGTTTTTTTTTTTTAACTGAAGCTCTAAGATGTCCTCTTCATACCTATTAGACCTGACTCATTCTTCTTCTTCTCGCTGAAACCCATTCCATCATCCTCAATGTGCATCGATCTTCTGTCACGCACACACTCCTCCCCGACTTTTCCTGGTGATGTGCCTGCAGGTTTTGGTTTCTCATTATTTCTGCATTGGTCACTCGCCTTCTCTCAGCTGCTGCCAGGTTTTTCTTGCAAGTACATTTGAAAGTCACCAAGTCTCTGGTGTGCTTTTTGCAAGGAAATAATAACAATTAAAAACAATGTGATGATAGTTGCGGCAGTAGGGATGACAATGATATTGCCAGTGTTGGTCCATTCACTTTCCAAAAAGGATGTTCAGTCCCCCATGTCAAAAACTACATCTTTCGATTTCGAGAACCTGTAAACTATAAGTGCAAGATTGTTTTGCTAATGTGAGTTAAATACTTTGGGGCTAATCACATTTAAAAAAAATCTTTGTAGGTCACATGCTAGTGGCTGATTTGAGGGATGCTGTAGTGGGCTGAATAAAAGTTTAAAGCCTTTCCACCAAATTTCGCTGGCTGGATAGCTCAGTGGTTTAAGTACCTGGCTGCTGAGCCAGAGATTGTGAGTTTCCCCGCTGTGAGTAGAGCTAGCCTGTGTGGCCTTGGGCAAGCTGCAAAGTTCCACAATGCCTGCAGAAGAAGGGGATGGTAAACTACTTCTGAGTATTCTCTATTTGGAAAAACTCTGGAAAGGGTTGCCATAAGTCAGAATCAAGTTGGCGGCACACAATACATATACATACTTCAACTCTCTGCTGAGGGAAGGATTCACCACTTAATCACTTCTCATATGAAATCATTTTATATTGCAGAGAGAGAAGGAGCAGGGGAAAGACAAAGAGAGAAAAATGTTTGTCTGCCATGCAGATCTGCAGTAAAAAAATTCAAAAAATGAAGTATGGTTAGATCATACAACAGAGAAGATTTGGTTTAGAGACATGGAGACATGATGCCATTACAAACTTTGTTGATAGTACAATCGAAGATTCAGAGTGACATTTATGAACATTTTTTTGGTAAACTTTTAATTGCCGTTGCCAGTAATTTCTCATGTGAAATAAATCATAAAGGCCAAAACCCCTATTGACCTAATTCTAGAAGGAGCATTGCCTCAAATTAAGAAATCACTGTAAACATTATCTGCTGTGTACTGAGTTGCACAAGTTGGCACACAACAAGTAATGTTTATAGTGATTTCTTAACTTGAGGCAGTTCTCCTCCCAAACTTACACTTTTTCCATTATCCTTGCAGGCATAACTAAAAGGATTTTGGCCAGTTGCAATTAGGGATGGACGAACCTGCCAATTTCAGTTTCTCAGTTTCTCTTTTTTCCAGTCTTCAGTTTTGTTCATTCTGCTTCTGTATCTGTTTGAAAGTAATAATAATAAATCACATGCCTGTTCGTGCATATGTATTTTCTTATATCTTAAGGGGAAAAGTCCTAGAAAATCCAGCTGGCTAGATAGCTCAGTGGTTTTAGGCATCAGTCAGGAGAGTCAGAGGTTGAGTGTTCAATTCCCTCATTGTGCACCCCAGAAGAGCCAGCCTACATGTACCTTCTTCCGATTCTTCCATTTACCCTGTGAATTAGGGCTTGTTGCCCAAGAAAGACATCTTGCAGTGACAAAATGGGTTCTTTTTATGCACTTCCCTCCATACCATGTATGTACCTCAGAGTTGAAGAACCTATTGCCCTCCAAATGTTGATGAAGTACAGTTATGACCCTAAGCCTCATGGGTGACAGGATGACTGGAGGTATCATCAAAATATCTGGAGGAACATATACAGTACTTCTCATCCAAAAATGTATACTGTTCAGTGTGACAACTTTAGGTGTGCTTCTTTCGCTGTGTGTGTGTGTGCATTGGAAGAAGGCACCATTGGTGATGGGTTCCTGCAGTGCTTATGTGAGGAGAATATTGTCTGGTAATGGTGCAAATGTGGAAACTATACTGGTTTAAGCTGTTGAGTCCAGTCGCAAATCACCTTTTCAATATTGCTTTTATTCCCAGCTTGTCATTCTTTCCCTCCCTCACTCCTTTCCTTTTAGCTTAAAACATTTAATAGTTAATTTTAACATTAATAATAATTTACATTTAATGAAGATTTAAATTCTAACTGCCATAGTGAAGGGCCTACCTCTGTTGTATCTGGATACCTCTCAGGTATTTCAAGTAGACATGGGATTTTTATATTCACATCTGCGGGAATACAAACATGAATAGCGGCACCACAGTTGCCATGTGGTCCTATTACCTCCCCCAAGAATTGACTGATCCACTCAACAGTCCCCACACAGCGCTGGGATTTTATTTATTTATTTTTGTCATTGTTGTGCCAATCTGGGAAGGAACCCAGCCAGCACCTCCTCATGTCCCCATGCAGCCAACCACTCTGGCAAGGAGGCAGGACAGGGAGTCTCCTTGCTCAGCTGAGTGGTCGGCTGCACGGGGAGGCAGGAAAGCACCTGCCAGGCTTTTTCTCAGATTGGTGTGATGACCCCAGTGCTGTGCAGTGACCGATGAGTGGACTGGCTGGTTCTGAGGGGAGGGAATGCACCTCCATGGCACCTGAATAGTGCCGCTATTCATATTTGTATCTCCAGGGATATGAATATGAATAGCCCATGTCTAATTTCAAGAACAGGTCAAGATGATTTCTAATCGGTGGGCAGTCACCTTGAGGTGAAATTCTGGTTGAAAGGATCTTCGTAATCAAAAGTCTTGCATCAGTAACCAAGTGAAAAAGGTAGCTAAAGGAACCAGAGTTACAAAGTCTTAATGAAATGGTTCACTGACTTCCAGATGGCAGGAAGTTACTAGAAATTTGATACACGGTTATCCTTTTCATTCTGAGATTAATTCCTGCATGTAACTCCTACAAACCAGAAGATCCAGTTAAGAGTATTATTGTCAACAGTCCATACAAAGCATTTCAAATAAAGACAATGAACAGCTTAATTCCTTAAACTCAGGATGGGATATATAGAGTTCCCAAGCAGTCTTCCACTAATAAGTCCCAGCTCTAAGTGATCTGGTCTCTAAGTGATCTGGTTTTGTGCCAGCTCTAAGTGATCTGGTCTCTGTCGTTGTTAACGTGCCATCTGGTTTCTGACTTACTGCAACCCTAACAGGGATTGTGAGGTACTGTACATATGATCTTCAAGGAGTGGTTTATTACTGCCACTCCAATCCACCTCTCCCGGAACTTTCACGACCAAACAGATTTGAACTCAGGACATCTGAGCCTGAGTCCAACATTCTGTCCTCTGTCCTACACTGATTCCAGGTCATAAGCTGTGGAAATCCAGAACATTTGGAAGAAGTGACTATTGGCAGTGCATATATACATGCTTTTTGTACTTTGTCTGTAGACGTGTTCAGCTGCCCTGAATCTTAATTGGGCTTCTTGAAGAACAGCAGTAATACTTTGAATTAGGCCCAGAAATGGTCATGACATGGGTTTTCTCACTGTCACTTGAGTATAACATCAGGAAGTAACTATAGCATGAATATCTCTAGGCTGTTCTCCCCCTACTTTTGGGTGCGTGTTGTTCATAGCATGAAGTGTTAATAACCAGCAAGTGGTGGCATGACCCACCTTTGGTACAATGCCTCAATCGACTTGCATATAAATATAAAAGGCGAGATCCAGCCTCAGTGATGGGGCAAGTGCTTTTCATGCAGAAGGTCTCAGTCTTGCACATCTCCAAGCAGGATTCAGAAAGGATCCTGATCCAAACTTTGGAATGTTGTTTCCAGTCGGTGTTGACGGGATAAACAGATCGGTGCTCTGGACTAGAGATGGGTGAGAACTGGAAAAAGGCTGAACCAGGTGGTTTGTGGCTACCCAGGAGCCACAAACCATCCTCCAGAAAAACAAACTGGTTCCTCCCGGGGGTGGGGGGGAGGGAAGGGAACCAAACACCTCCAACCCCTCTCCCACCTTCCACCTCCATCCTATTGCCCCATCACGTCCACTCGGTACTTTGTTTTGCTTTGACAAAACAGATGCCTCCCTCCCTCTTCCAGTGCCGTCTGTCGCCTCCGTACCTCATCCTGTTGCCTCCTCTTGTTCTTCCTCCTCCACCACCATAATTTTCCGAGACAGCAGGCCCAGCTCCAGGAAGGGAAGATGGATGACTGTCTCTGAAGATGGCGGCAGTGAAGAAGAAGGAGGAGGAGGCAGCAGGACGAGGTGGAGAGGCAACAAGGGCAGTGGAAAGGGGGTGGAGGCCGTCAATCTTGCTGAAACAAAAGAAAGCGCCAAGTCGGAAAATGTTTGGTGCTTCATTTCACTTCGGCAACATGGGTTGCATGAATGGAACCCGAAACTGTACCATGAACCAGACGGGTTCATGTGTGTTTTTTTTCGGGTCGTGGTTCAGTTTGTGCCTATTTCTAGTCTGGCGCTCGACATAAAGCAGATTCTTCTCTTTACATATGAGTAGGGCAATGAGGGCAACATATCTGAATGCCATGGTTTGTACACTTTCACTTTCCATACCAAAAGTTCTCCGCAAAGAGACAAAGAAATGAAGTAAAAAAAAAAAATCCAAGTTTGTAGAAAAATCCCTCCACTTTATAGCTTGGGGCTATGGGAGGCAGGTGAAGGGAAGAATCTGGAGCATGACTGATTGGTACCTAAAATTGAATATGGGCTTCATGGTGTGTTCTCCATCTGTGAAGCATTGGCTGCACCGTTCATGTCACTTTCTAGCTTCCAAGGAAGTCGAACACCCTGATTAATAGCCTTCTCATTTTCAGAGCACGGCTGGATGTGTATGAAGTGGATGATACAGAAAGACGTGTTCAGATCTCAACCGGTGAAAAATTAGCAGAATTTTCCAGGTTTTGTTTTTCTATACATCTGAGTGACAGAATGTTAGACTATAAAGTTTAAGATAATCTGTATCAGAGATTGGAAACATTTGAATTTTGGATCACAACTCTCAGGGCACTCCAGGCAGCATGGCCGATGGATCAGCTGCCCAAGTTTTTCTGGGAGCTACAGTCTAACCCCTCACAAAACCTCTTTCCCATCCCTGAGCTACCATTTGCCTCACACATAGAGGCTGAATTCAGACATTATGTTAAATGGGGGTTTATCACGATAGAAACAATGCCCCTTTGCCTTGGTTTGCAGTCTCCTTCCTCTCATTTCCTGCAGCATGGCTGTTAGGAACAAATGGAAAGGGCGTGCTTCTTTTTAAAATTGCCAGTGCTCTAGTACACTGGTTCTTAACCTTGGGTTACTCAGGTGTTTTGGACTGCAACTCCCAGAAGCCTTCACCACCAACTGTGCTGGCTGGGGTTTCTGGAAGTTGTAGTTCAAAAACATCCGAGTAACAAAGGTTAAGAACCACTGCTCTAGTATGTTGTTTGAACCACTGGTTGTGGTTTAATGTTAACTGTGTTGTCGAAACTTACAACGTCAGGCTCTTATGAAGGTGGATTGTTTCAAACTAATCAGAGATTGGGAAGTACCACCATAGGGAAATCTCAGGCTATGCTTATATCCATTGGAATGAAGCGTGGTTGATTGTGATATGGGAACACAACCAATGGGAAGGATTTGTAGAACTGTATTTTCACTCTGTGAAGGAGTATGAGATGGTTGACTCACTGTGCGCAATGACAGGGTTAGTTCATAAGAATGACCAATAGTCATGAGCTACATAGCTGGCTGGATAGCTCTGTGAATTAGATCTCTAGCTGTGGAGCCAGAGATTAGCAGTTTGATTTGCCACTGTGCCTCCTCAGACAGCTAGCCTATGTGGCCTTGGGCAAGCTGCAAAGTCCCAGGATAACCCTGGAAGAAGGGAACAGTCCGTCATGGAGTTGAAGCAGTATGGGATATGTAGTCAGAGAAATGTAAGATGGAGTCAGACAGGTTCTGTGTGAAGATGATTTGAGAGACATTGGAATGTGTTTTTCTAAGTGCTATGAGAGTGTTTTCTGAAGACCAGTACAGTGTGCTTGGAGATAAAGCTGAAGGTCGGACTAAGGAGCTTGGGAAAGACTCAACATTCCAAGCTAATTGGAGAAGAGATAAAAGACCTGGATCTCATGGGAATTGAGGGAGGAGGAAGGTGTTACAGCCCCTTGAGGCTAATTGGTTAACAGCCATGAAGTGTCAAGAACAAGGGAGGAGTTAGAGAATGTAGAAAATGGACGATGGGTTTTGTGGAAGTTCGGAAGTTCTATTCCAGGATGATGGGAGAGAAAAAGAACTTGATGGTTTGAGTATGTGGCTTGAAGGAGAAAGAATATAAGTGGAGAGAAAGAAGGAGGTGGGGCTAGCCCACCTTAGCCCAGCTTAATGCGCCCCAAACTCACCGTTCAGCGATGTTCCTCCATAGCGCAGGCATTTCCGCGCCCTCGGTAAGCGAGGGCAGGGCGCGAAAATGCTGCGCGCAGCCATTTTGGGTCTTCCGGCGGCCATTTTGGAACCGCCAATCAGCTGTTCCCCAGACATCGCAATGCGAAGATCGGTAAGCGAAACGCTTACCGATCGTTGCAAAGCGAATTTTGCCCATTGGAACCATCGGTATGCGATCGCATTAGCGATCCCAAAAAAATGGATCGCTATGCAAATTCGTCGTTAAACGGTGCGCTCGTTATGCAAGGCACCACTGTATTCTTTTAAGGTCAGATTTGTTCAAGGGGCTTACGTTACGCACTGCTGAGGTCTTAGGACTTACCTCAGCACAAAGGTGGTAGGTAAGTGGCCTGTCAAACTCTCTGACCGAGTGAGCACTAAGCGCTCCTTAGGGATGCTTGGGCATCACACAGTCAACAACTTGTGAGTATTTGCTACCCTGAAAACCCTGGAAAGATTTGCCATAAGTCAGAATTGATTTGATGGCATGTTGTTGTTGTTGTTGTTGTTGTCCATTTTTAAATTCTGTTCCATCTAGATCCATTTTGGACCTTGACAAAGTGTATAGATAGAGCTGCACAATTGTCATTTCCAAATTTCATTTGGATATCTTCACTAAATATTTGCACTATGTTTAGCAGTGACTCAGTCTCCATGGAACGTTTTGCATATAGCTTTAGGTCATCCATGTATAACTGATGATGATGATGACGACAACGATGACAATGGCGACGACGACACTTACTGTGTGCTACATGAGAAGTGCAGCCAGGAAAAGTTACTTTTTTACTATAGCGGTTGGATTCTCCCAACCAGCATCAAGATTCTAGAAATTATAGTCCAAAGCAGCACCTTTTCCAGGCTTTGAACAGTAGTTGTAAATGGAGGATGCATTCACATGAGCGGGGTTGCCAAGAATATTGCCAGTTTGTGGTGACCCAAATATGTCCTCATCGATTGAAAAGAAATCCAAAACTGGCTGTGTGAATCATTCTTGGGAGACAGCAAAAAGCAAGAAACAGATTGAATGGCTAAGGGGAAAGGCTCCAGCAATAAATGTGAGAAGAGTGTTAATGGAATGCCCTTGAGCTGTATTTAGGTATCAGATAAAAGGAGACAGCGAGAACCAATTTTTAACTAATGCTTTTATCTCTCTACTTACTCTATTGCTCTTTTGTATTGTAATAAATAATTAAAATTCAGATGTTAAAAGGAACGCAGGATTTAGATGACTTCTTTTTTTAAAAAAATCAGTTACTGCTGCATTTCATTTCCCTTGAAATGCTTACCCAGAGTTTTGCTGCTAATTTTTGACACATTTATGGAATTTATTGGACGCTCTTTGACTTAAAGAGTGCTCAAAGCAGCATACAGCATTAGGAATGCACACCTTTGGAGGTGGGGCAACAATACAGCAGAGTTCACAATAAAATATCTCATCTCCGTGAAATAGCTTACAAACAATATACACGAAAACTAAGACACAGTTGCATTTCAGACCTATATATTTAAAAGGGACAAGAAACAACTATCTTAAGAAATTTGCAGGCATTCTGTGACTGGGGAAACTTTCAAAGTACTCCCCTTTGGAAGCTTTTGCTTATGCTGCCAGGATTTCTGGTGGGAATGAGGATGAGGATTATTTGAAAGCAGCTATTTTTCTCCTTCATCGATTGGAAAGGAAATGCAAGAAAGCAAAATGGCTGTCCAACAAGGCCTTAGAAATAACAGAGAGGAGAAGGGAAACAAAATGCAAGGGAGATAGGGAAAGTTACAGAAAATTGAATGCAGACTTCCAAAGAATAGGAAGGAGAGACAAGAGGGCCTTCTTAAATGAACAATGCAAAGAAATAGAGGAAAATAACAGAAAAGAAAAAACCAGAGATCTGTTCAGGAAAATTGGAGATATTAGAGGAACATTTCGCACAAAGATGGACATGATAAAGGACAAAAATGGGAGGGACCTAACAGAAGCAGAAGACATCAAGGAGAGGTGGCAAAAATACACAGAGGAATTATATCAGAAAGATTTGGATATCCCGGACAACGCAGACAATGTAGTTGCTGACCCTGAGCCAGACATCGTGGAGAGTGAAATCAAGTGGGCCTTAGAAAGCCTGGCTAACAACAAGGCCAGTGGAGGTGATGGCATTCCAGTTGAACTATTTAAAATCTTGAAAGATGATGCTGTTAAGGTGCTACATTCAATATGCCAGCAAGTTTGGAAAACTCAACAGTGGCCAGAGGACTGGAAAAGATCAGTCTACATCCCTATCCTAAAGAAGGGCAGTGCCAAAGAATGCTCCAACTACCGTACAATTACACTCATTTCACACGCTAGCAAGGTTATGCCAAAATCCTCCAAGGTAGACTTCAGCAGTATGTGGACCGAGAACTCCCAGAAGTACAAGCTGGATTCCGAAGGGGCAGAGGAACTAGAGACCAAATTGCTAACATGCGCTGGATTATGGAGAAATCCAGAAAAATATCTACTTCTGCTTCATTGACTATGCGAAAGCCTTTGACTGTGTGGACCACAGCAAACTATGGCAAGTCCTTAAAGAAATGGGAGTGCCTGATTATCTATCTATTGAGAAACCTATATGTGGGACAGGAAGCAACAGTTAGAACTGGCCATGGAACAACTGATTGGTTCAAAATTGGGAAAGGAATATGACAAGGCTGTATATTGTCTCCCTGCTTATTTAACTTATATGCAGAATACATCATGCGGAAGGCTGGACTGGAGGAATCCCAAACCGGAATTAAGATTGCCGGAAGAAATATCAACAAACACCAATATGCAGATGATACCACTCTGATGCCACTCTGATGGCAGAAAGTGAGGAGGAATTAAAGAACCTTGTAATGAGGGTGAAAGAGGAGAGAGCAAAAAACGGTCTGAAACTCCACATCAAAAAAACTAAGATCATGGCCACTGGTCCCATCATCTCCTGGAAAATAGAAGGGGAAGATATGGAGGCAGTGACAGATTTTACTTTCTTGGGCTCTATGATCACTGCAGATGGAGACTGCAGCCACGAAATTAAAAGACGCCTGCTTCTTGGGAGGAAAGCGATGACAAACCTTGACAGCATCTTAAAAAGCAGAGACATCACCTTGCCAACAAAAGTCTGAATAGTCAAAGCTATAGTTTTTCCTGTAGTGATGTACGGAAGTGAGAGCTGGACCATAAAGAAAGCTGACTGCTGAAGAATTGAGGCCTTTGAATTGTGGTGCTGGAGGAGGCTCTAGAGCAGTGGTTCTTAACGTGGGCGATAATGCCCCCCAGGGGGCGATTTCATTTTTCAGGGGGGTGGTAGAACGAAAAGGGGCGGTGTGGGGGCGCTGGAGCAGAAGGGGGGCGGTAGGGGGGCACTGGAGCAAGCCAAACCTGTGAAGATGGCTGCAGCCTTTTTACAATGTGCATGAATATATATTTTCCTCCAATCTTAATTTAGTTTCAGAGTTTTCATTTTAAAATTTTTAGTTCCTGCATTGCGGTTTGTTTTTATGCCCTTTTTATATTTCTTTTTGTGTCTTAAAATTTGCTTGCAACTAAATCATTAAATGTTACTTTTTGGGGGCATTTCATTTTCTTGGAATTCAATTTTGTTTTCAGGGGTCATTGGATTTAAGTGTCTTTAAATAAATAAATAAATAAATAAATAAATAAATAAATAAATAAATAAATAAATAAATAAATAAATAAATAAATAAATAAATAAGATATCACTGCGGGGAGGGGGGCGATGATAACTTCCTCAGTGGCTCAAGGGGGCGTTGCTTTCAAAAAGGTTAAGAACCACTGCTCTAGAGAGTTCCCTGGACTGCAAGGAGAACAAACCTATCCATTCTAAAGGAAATCAAACCAGAGTGCTCACTGGAAGGACAGATCCTGCAGCTGAGGCTCCAATACTTTGGCCATCTCATGAGAAGAGTAGACTCCTTGGAAAAGGCCTTGATGTTGGGAAAGTATGAAGGCAAGAGGAGAAGGGGACGACAGAGGATGAGATGGCTGGACAGTGTCATCGAAGCAAGCAAGATGAAATTGACAGAACTCCGGGAGGCAGTGGAAGATAGGAGGGCCTGGCGTGCTCTGGTCCATGGGGTCATGAAGAGTCAGACACGACTAAACGACGACAACTTTTCGTGGGATCTGTTCGCTACAAGTGTCTTCCAGATTTACAACCATACAACCACACAGGCCATGTGTCACCGGTATTGTGTATCTTGAAACTGTGAAAGTCACTGTGGTGTAGTGGTCTGAATAAGAGTGGATAAGTGAGCCAGAATAATGTAGTGCTTAGGATGTTGGACTGGAATTTGGGAGATCCAGATTCAAATCCCTACTCTGCCACTCTTTGGAGGACATTGAGCTGGTCAGTCCCTTTTCCAGTCTGTCCTACCTCGCAGGTTTGTTGTGAGAGTGAGATGGAGGAAGGGGAGGAGAGTCATATATACATCTTTGCAGGATTGTTGTGCTGCTGAAGTGTGTGTGTGTGTGTGTGTGTGTGTTTGTGCATGCATGTGGAAACAGGAATTGATGTCTACCTTGAAGTCTTTGGAGAGTATGTAATATATGTGAAAGAATGCACAAGAAAACACAATAGTTTACACATTACATTCAATATTTGGAAGTAGTTTTATCAGGGCTACAGGCAAAAAATTCTCTAAATCAAACAAATTTTCTCTCTGTGTGTGTGTGCATGTTAGCATTTCTTGTTGATATGTGCCGGATGCCTTTGCTCGCATGGCATGCATATGATCCACAAATTAAGGGGCTGGTCAGCCTGAATGTTCGTTTGTCACAGCAGTTGGTATAAGATATTGATGATTAATTTTACTCTTGGTAGTCCTGCTGAAGCTTTTGACTGATGTGCATGGACAAAAGAGCAGTAGAGTACTCTTGGGCATGATCTTTTTTTCCTGCCCCTTTGGATTCCCTCATGCTTTATTGCTACAGAAGCCATCCATCACAGAAAATGAACGGGCAGGAGAGAAGAGAGACGGCTACTGTTTAAGTTTTATGGCCTTTGTCCGGGCAATTCCTGATCTACGCAGACAACTTAACTTTTTCCAGTTCCAAGCTGGGATTTTTGTACAAAGTTTTGCTTTAGTTGGAGGTAAACAATCCTTTCCTGCTCTTTGATATGGAAAACCAAAGATATGAGAGATGTTCCATTCTTTTTTATAAACAAAATTCCCTTGTGCATTTCTCAGGACAGTAACATGCATGGAAATGAAGTCCCTTGCTATATGTGCCTGGTATTTGTGTCTGATTAAATATTATCTGTACAGAAGCAGCTTGTAGAAATGCTCTGTTTGGATAAGAAGCAATTATTGCCCTCCCATCTCAGTTTTCTGTGTTAGAAAAACCTGATTATTCAGTTGGATAAATTTTTGATCCACACAGCAAAGATTTTCTTCAAAGCCATTTACACCCCAAATCATACTCTGTAAAAGCATCTGAGTAAATTACTGATTTCTAAACCTGCAATGATGTTACGGAACAAACACGAGTGGGTGGATGAGTTCCTGTTCTGTTTTTTTTTTTCATGGGATGCATCCATGGACAAGAACATTCAGTAGCTCAGTATCTGTATTTGACAGGGTTAGTGAATGACTCCTCTTGACTGCTGCTGGTCCGTATCCTGCTGAGTGTGATGTTTTTCTTTCTTTCTTTCTTTCTTTCTTTCTTTCTTTCTTTCTTTCTTTCTTTCTTTCTTTCTTTCTTTCTTTCTTTCTTTCTTTATTTATTTATTTATTTATTTATTTATTTATTTATTTATTTATTTATTTATTCATGTCCCACCCATCTGGTCTGGTCGACCACTCTTTAAGATGTTTGCTGCATAGACAGTTTGGGGTCTGAACAGGAAAAGGGGAGGAATTCACAGAATTTCCAGGGCAAGTCCCTCTCCATCTAGACCTTGAGCTTGATGTGAGACCAGGTTCTGTTGGTCATATTGTGACAACGGAAGTCTTTCCACCTATTAGGTCTCTATCCTGTTCAGTGCAGGAACTGCAATGCGGAATACAACCATAGCAGGCCAGAGAGGTGCTCATCCTCCCTGTATTCAGGCAGGGACAGGACAGGCAATGAACAAGGTATTGGATTGCCTACAGTGAAAGTGAGCCCACCACCACCTCCCGAAGAGTTCTGTCTTATTATCCATACAATTATGTAAGAAGATGTACTGAGTCTTTTGAGACCTATACTCAAACTTTTAGTTCTGGTCTATGTCTTCATTTCCATGGACTTGGGCAAATCCTACCCTCTGAAAGTCAAATTGACTGTGTCAGTAGGGTGTATTCACTTACTCCCTATGTGAATATGCCCACTGTGCTTAAATAGAAGTGGCTGTACCTTTCCACTGTTGCTTTCATGTGAAAACAACAAGTCTCCAGAACAAGCATTCTTGCTCATCAATAGGCTTTACTCTATACTTTTTGGTTCCATCTGCCATCTTGATAAGTCCCTTAACTTTCTCTGTATGCCTTAAAGATTTAGAGTACTTGTTCATATGTTGAGCATAAAGGTTGCAGAAAGACCTTGGATTACTCATCAGTGGTTCATATAAATCAGGGATAAGCTACTTTTGGAGATTCATGGGCCAAAATTTACCTGCCCCCTAGATATTTGAGCACCACATTTCCCCAGTGCCCCAGTTTTTTTTTCAAAAAATTATCCTACATGTCTTAAAGAAACAGAAACAGACTGAATTGATTTGCATTTTTCTTTGCTAATAAAATAATGTTGTTGAATGTTCTGGATCAAAACATAGAGTAGCAATAAGACCAAAAAATATCTCTAAACAAAATGTGTTATTTGTAGTCTTGGGAATTATTTCCAAAACAAAATTGGGCCATGTAGGGCAGCTTAGCCCTATGCTATTTTCCCACGAAATAAATATAGGTTCCATTGTGCCATAGGATGAAAAATTAAAGTCTGAAAACATAGGCAGGTCTACTCAAAATTGTTGTTGATCTCAAAGGGGCTTATTATCAGTTAGGTATGTATAGGATTGCAGCCATAAGGACATTGGGAGTTAATGTTAAATAGATAAATCTTATTACTTGCTGACTTGCTGTATTATCTGGAAGTAATATTTAACAATTTCATCAGCCAATGTGATTACCAAATCGAATCCTGTAGCCTAGGAGATTCTGGGATGTAAATAAGCATTGTGTTTTATGGGTTCAGTGAGACAAATTTTCTCCACCTTCTTACAAGCAAAGCAATTGCTCTTTGAAATACAGTATGGTTTTCTATTTGAAGATCACACTTATTGGAGGATGCCTTCATTATGGGTTCTAAATCTCTACTTTACATCTCCATGAAGCTTTCAAGCAGGATGTGTTGTTATAAGAAGTATTTTGGAAGGTAAATACATTTTATAGATCTGTCCTATTTTTTTAAAAAAAGTTTTAAAACAGAAAATATGAAATTGCTAGTGGTGCTATTTATTTCTAGATAAAGAATCACAGCGGAGAGATCAATTAAAGCTTTCATTGAAATTGGATTCTGAATACAAAGCATTTTTCATAATTGTTCTCGGATTCTCTGAGGAACGAACTATACCAACAATTATCATGTTCTGCAAAGCTTATGAAAAAGGTAGTCTGGAATGTATTTATGGAATGGCAGCTACAGTTCTGTCTTGTATGGTTACTGTGCTACACATTATTATGTGCTGATGTACCTAAATCTTGGAGAAGGACCAAAATATAAACAAAATTCCAGAACCAGAATTTTAAAATGATCATGTAGGTTGTTTACAAATGGTATCTTCAGACCAATTACACAATGGGGAGAATTCATGAATGGGACTGGGGAAAGGGGTGCATTAGTTCTGATCGATCCATTATCTAGTGGATGGGCTGCAGTATCAGATTTGTGGTACTCGCAAGGTAGGAATTGCATTCATTATAAATGCTTTAGTGCAAAGTAATTGCTTTGCAATAGTTGATCTTCCAAATAAAAGCACCCTGGCACTCATCTCTCCTCCCCCTTTCCTTCCTTTTTTGTGCAGACTCACATAAGTGTACATGAGCATTTCCTAGCTTGTGTTCAGTGTCAGGGAAAGAACATTTGAAGCCACAAATATTTGTACAGTCTCTCGGCGTGGAAATCATAATTAAAACAGTCTTAATCCATGTCACTAGATAAGCATTAGAAGATTAAAAAAAGCTAATTTAGTCATATAGTGGGATTGATCTCATCAAAGGCCTGATCACATGAACTGCTATGGGGCACTTGGCATGCAATTTACTGAACAACAACAAAAAATTGAGGAGCCAAGTAGAAGCTTGTTTTTAAGAGCATCATTGCTGTACAAGGTATACAGCACTATGTAGACTTCAGTAAACAAGCCAGAGACTTTCTCTTATCCTAGAAGATTATGGTCCACATGTTGACAGTGGAAGGAACAATTAGGTGTAGGGTAGGAGGGGAGAGTCAAAGGAATGGAGGGCAACAAAAGAATGACAAAGAGATAAGATGAGGAGGAATGGTGGAGCAGAGCACATTTTTATAGATGTCCTGGTTATACTATGATTAAATATGATTACTATGAGATAGAGGAAGAGGAAGCATTGGGGATACATTTAAAATCTTGCCATTCCCTGAAATATACTTTACTGGTAGTGAAGCGGGCAAGATTTTTGTGACTATCCCCTCTAACTCTGTTGCCATATTTGTTCATATGCTGCACTTGGAAATGAGTTCATTCCAGAAAAGAGTATGCCAGAGCTGAGCAGGGCTATTGCGGATAGGACATTTTGGAGAGTGCTCATTCATAGGATCACCATATGTTGGAGGCAACATGGCATATAGCAAAGAACAAGAAAAACAACAGGTGCTCAATCTGTCTGGATGTTAATGGTTGATGTACAACTTCAAGGCTCTTGTTCCCCTTCTGTACAGATCTTTATCTTTAAACTGGATTGAGACAGGACAGCTTTCCAAGCAGATGGGAACCTCAAACAGAGTACAGTGGTGCCTTGCAAGACAAAAGTAATTCGTTCCGCGAGTAGCGTCATATTGCAGAATTTTCATCTTGTGAAAGTGTGTTTTCCCATGGGAATGCATTGCAATGAATTCCTATGGGAAACCTCGCAAGACAAATGAATTATTTTCATCTTGCGAGGCATCACTCTTGTGGGGAAAAATTGTCCTGCGAAGCACGGCCATAGAAAAAGCTGTCTTGGGAGTCACCACAACAATTGCAAAAACGCTTTCGTCTTGCAAGTTTTTCGTCCGGCGAGGCTTTCATCTTGCGAGGCACCACTGTACTGTTATCTCTGTAATAGGCCACATATCTACCCGAGTTGCAGTAGTGGGCTCATGTCTTCATAAGCTTCCCCACATAGTAAAAGTCTCCTCATTGTACTATTGTTGTAGGGGAAACTGCCCTTGTTGAGGTTTTCCACATCACACAACAATTTCAGCCATCTGTGACTCTTCGTGGTTGAGGAGAAATTATTAGAAATTCAGTCCCATGCTTTTAAGGGTTACTTCTGTGGTTTACGGCTTTACAAACTGAATACCTTGTGAAGATGAGGTCTCTTAAGCTGAACTGGGGGCAAGGTGGGGATAGAATAAGACATAAGCTCAGAAACCTTGCACAGAAGCTCTAACTCTTCTGTCTTGGCACAAGATTAATGAGGCCAGCCTGCCTGGCAATCCTGCAGTTTACATGGTAATAGAAAATAGACTTCCTTGAAGGAAGAAAATATATTGCCAAACAAGTAGGGAATGTTTATCAGCCTCTGTAAACGGCAGGAGAGACAACACAAAATGATGTCAGTGGCAAATCGAGCAGGAAATTTATTTATCTTGTTTTACTCTGGCTTTCTATCCTGCTGTAGTCCTGTCAGAAGTTGCTAGTGTAGCACACTCATAATCAGGACAAAAACAAACTTTTAAAAATATAGGATAACAGCTGTAGAGAAATTCTGTAAAGTCTAGCAAAATGAATATCCCTATTAAGTGAATGTCAGCAGCAGCAACAATTTGAGCCAGATTGCTTGATACTTGAAGATGGCAAACCAGTGATGGGTTCCTCGCCTCACAGTGACAATGTGCAAGGTCATGTGTAAAATAGGTCATCACGGCATCTCTGTGCCATGATCATTCTGCGTTGGGTGTTGCCCCTAATTGACACTAGAGGTGAGGATTCCATTGTGGCATTTCCACGGTGAGGATAATATTGGTTCTGGTCTTGACCGTGGTCAACAAAAAACTGATGAAAGATTCTATGTCAGAACATATGGAGCAGAACATTTTCAGGAAACTGGAAGCCAAGCCCTATGAAGAAAGGCTGAAAGATCTGGGCATGTTTAGTCTGGAGAAAAGAAGAGTAAGGGGAGAGATATGATGACATTCTTTGAATGTTTGAAATATTGTCATACAGAGGAGGGGCAGGATCTGTTCTCAGTTATCACAGAACGAAGGACATATAAGAATGACCTCAAGTTACAGGAAGCCAGGATTTCAGTTAAATTTTATTTTACTGTGATTGTAATTGTTATTCCATGTCTATGCACATTTTTGTATTTCTATTGTATTTCGTTTTTATTTTATATTGGAAGCCGCCTAGAGTGGTCTGGTAGTCCAAATAGGCAGGGTACAAATCAAATCAAATCAAATCAAATCAAATCAAATCAAATCAAATCAAGAAACAAACACACACACACACACACACACACACACACACACACACACACACATACATAAAATATCAGGAAAAAAACTTCCTAACTGTTGGAGCAGTACAACAATGGAATGAAAAAATTCAGGAGATGGTGAGATCTCCAACACTGGAGGCATGCAAGAGAAAACTAGACAAACATCTCTCAAATATATTTTGATTTGGATCCCTGCATTGATCAGAGAATTTCTCTCCATGGCCCACTAAGCTGTTTTCACATGATTCCATGATTTTATGAAGTTATAAGAATTTCAGTTTTGGTGAGTTTCTCACAGGTTCTGCAGCTGAAAAATAGCATTGGAATAATGACATGAAACAAGTGTTATGGAATAAAACGTGGGCCACACTTTATTGAACATTCCTTAATTGCCTTCCTTAAAAAGGGGGTCCTGCCATAGTGTGGAATCGGGTTTTGCACAGGGGTCTCAACGGACCCCTTACCAAACAAACGGGCGAGTCCCTAGCCCTGAGGTCTTTCAGTCATGAAGACAGCGAGAGCCCAACCGGCGCAAATTTGACCACCCCCCGCAGCTTGAGCCACCTTCCCCTTGGTGACTGTCGGTCTGTGTGTGGCCCCAGCTCATCTTTCCCCCCCAAGCACAATCCACAGCACTGTGAGGTTAGATGAACTAAACATTACCTGTGATAGCAGAGGCGACTCACCGAAACCTGTTCTATTTGCACCACCTGCCTGTGTGACCAATTAATGTCCATCTTTTTGGTGGACATTAATTGGTCACACAAACCTTGCGTACCTTGACCTGTGTGGGATAGGCAAAAAATCCCTGCCTCCCAGAACCAATCAGGATGTGGGTCAAAAATTCTTATCCGGCCCCAAAAGGTGACCAGAATACTCAGACTGGTACATAGGGTGGGCAGGTGGGTTGTCCAAAAGGAAGAGGCTGTTGGGAGGGGGGATCGCCCCTTAAATAGGATGCTCCTCCCCCTCCCATCAGATCACATTTGCGAGATTTAGACATGCCTCACAACATCCCGGGAGGGGAGCAATGGCACTCCACATTACCGAAGCAAGCTCGGTCATGGAGCCAGCATTTGAGATGATATTTTGTGGTGCTGCCATTGTATGGGTGATATGATAAACCCATAAAGATCATATCCAGAGCTGTACATTACTCTTAGAGCATAGGAGGTTGGGAACAAACATTTGAGTCTCTGATATATGTTTTCAGTCCAGCCCAATATGAATGAGAGCTCTGATTAATTTTTTTAAGTCATTATGCAGAAACCAACTCTTTTGGAGAGAGCGAGAAAATACCACAACCTGACATGAGAGTATGTATTTTGTAATATATGGGGTTTATGAAGGATAATAGATTCTGCAGAAACAGAGAGGGCAGTACCCTTGATTAGATCAAATCTTGCCCTCTCAATAGTAGAAAAGGAGCACATTACCTTTATAAGTCATACCATAACAAACAAGACCAAGAGGTTCCTTTGTTAAGGAGAGACAATGGTAGTATGATCCAAAACCCTACACTGGACTACCCTTGCATAATAACATGTGATGGTCAGAGATACGTAACATATGTGTATAGAAACATTTGGTTATTTAAACTGCTTTCTCATAGCCTTCTGAATACATTATACGAAGTTAAGTGCATTCTCAGGGAAGCTATGAAAGTGTCCATTCATTGTTGTCAACTTAGCACTCCTAGTTTGGAAGTTTGCTTCCCCCTTTTACTGCTTTTCTGCACCCTTCCCAGGCGAAGCAGAGACAGATGTGTTTTCCTGCCTGGCCTTCCTCTTTTATAAGAATGCAGTTGCTTCGCCTGTATGTGTAGCAGGTGGGGAAAATTCCTCTTGGTCAGCTATTTTCTCTTGAATAAGGCCTTGTTATGCTCGACCTTCAGATATAGAAGCTTAGGAATTACAGTGTTAGTAAGATATATGCATTTAATAGCAAAAGAAGGAGAATTTGATTTTCCCTACAATTACATTGGCAGCCAAGTTATCATTATTGTTGCTCCTGTCACACAAGTTATTTACTACATTGTATATTATTAGCATTTTGCCCTGTCATTAGTGACAGATCAGAAAAATAGTGGGAAACACTCCCAGAAACCCAGAGCCTCGAGTTTGGAAGGGCTGTTAATGATGAGACCTTTTGGATTTCACTAATTCTTAGGTTCACTGTAAGTCAAAAGCAAATTGACAGCCCATGGCAACAGTACTCTTAAGTTTCCTGACGGTCCTCATTGGAAATACGCATGAAAATACATATCAAAGACTCCTCTTGCAGCTAGGATTGTTAAGATAATGGTGCAAAACCAGAATAATGTCTGTCAACATGCCTGTTGAGATGTCCCTAAAAAGTAACTTTTGAAAGTAACTAGGCATTATTCGTTATACCTAGGTAATTTAAATGTTAATTGTAATAGTTAAAAACAACTTGCTGACTACTGGTAATATTTCTCATTGACCCAAAAGCAACTAGTTACAGATAACTGTATTACTTATAACTAGTTGTTTCCATATGAATTGCTTGTCCTCTGAATGTTTTCAAAGATAGACTACTCTTAGCTGGATTCAACTTTTTGCTTACTGACACAGACACTGAATAATCACAAAGACTATGAGATATGGATTGAATGAACAACAGAGAATTGAACATTGTCAACACCTTGATGACAAGTCACTCCAAACTTCTCCACCATCGTTCCTTATAGTCTTTGATATATATTACATAGGGCAAGGAGACATGGTGAGCACAAACACAGGGGATGATTTGGGATTACAATACATAATGTTTTTTTCTTCTTGGACTTACAAGAACTAGGAAAAACACAGAAGTATGTCTCAGAAATGCTTTTTTTCTACTTTCTACTTGCCAGAATCAATTACAAATTTAGTAGGACTACACAATTTCCCCTTGGATGTTTGAATAATTAGTTAAAATCATAAGGAGTCTCGCTTTCGTTCTGAGGTTGAAATCCAAACTGACAGAGATCCAGGTGACCAAGAATCCCCAAGAACTCGTTCATAGAATGGGAAGATGGTAGTTAAAAATCAAAGCTGATTTCCAAGCAGGAAATATAGTAACCAAGTGTTAGAACTCTTTATTGTTTCTTACTACTTTTCTTGCTGACTACCAGTCATGATGTCTAATGGATACCTACCTTGGACCTTCTGTGCAAATTTTTGCCCAGATGCCTTTTGTGCTGTAAGCCAAGGAGGAGTATGTGACAAACCCAGACCTACTGGGATCTGCCACACGTTAACTAAGCTGCCACCAACCATTCCCTATAAGAAGTCACACAGACCAGGGATGGATTTTTAACCAATAAAAGAATAAGGTTTATTTAAAACAACACACAGGCAAAGTAAAATAATCAGGTGAATAAAATATAGTAACGTGGCTTAGTCTCATTCATACATGCATACAGTTTGGTTCACACAGAACCCTTAACTTGAAGCACAGACCCTGAACCTATCAGTTCTGGCTAACCATTCAGACACCTGAACCTATCAGGTTGGTACTCTGACACACAGTAGTACCCTGTCTGACACACAGACTCCCACACCAGCTTCTTCTTCCCAGCTGCTGCTTCGTCACATCCCAGCGTCTTCTGAACTTCACCACACACGCTCCACATATATATACAGTACAGCCCCTCCTCCTGATGTCCCGCCTTCCACTCCCCATAGGATGGAACTTTCCCTCCAAACCCATGACAGACAGGTAACATCAGTGCTGTATGTAACACCTCCCCTCTTTATAAGTTGTTTTGTAGGGGGAAAGCTAAGGTGCTTTTTGCAAAAAACAACCTGGATAAAACACACAACAACAGTTATACATACCATATCATACTTACTTATACTTACATTCTAAGTTAACCATAGCAATTAGGCATTTAAACATTTACCATATACATTACATCAATTTACCTTTATTCATACAAACCAAGTTCAAAAAACAGGTACATTTAACCTTTTGTCATCAATATATATATACATAGTCCATGTTTCTTTCGCCGTCTTCATTCTTCAGGTCTTCTTGACAAGGCGTCAGCAACACAGTTCACTGACCCTCTGACCACCTTCACTTCAAAGTCATAGTCCTGCAAGTTTAAAGCCCACCTCATAAGTTTGCTATTGTGGGTTTTCATTGTCTTTAACCATTGCAGTGGTGAATGGTCAGTACACAGAACAAAATGTCTTCCCCAGATGTAAGGCTTGGCCTTCTGGATCGCGTAGACTATGGCCAAACACTCCTTCTCCACGGTTGCCAAATGTCTCTCACCTTTCTGGAGTTTCCTACTCAGGTAGGACACTGGATGCTGGTCACCATTCTCATCCTCCTGGCAAAGAACTGCTCCTACCCCGCTGTTAGACGCATCGGTGTAGATGATGAACTCCCTGTCGAAGTCTGGAGCACGCAGCCCTGGATAGTTGATGAGCGCCTGCTTCAACCTCTGGAACGCCTCCTCACAGTCGCTGGTCCACGGGATGCTGTCATCAGTCTTCTTCCTCGTCAGATCGGTCAGCGGAGCCGCAATCTCGCTAAACCTCGGGATGAACTTTCTGTAGTAGCCCACCAACCCAAGAAATGATTTGACTTTTTTCTTGGTGTTGGGTCTGGGCCAATCACGAACAGCTTCTATTTTGGCCTCCAGGGGTTTTATCACTCCTCCCCCTACCATGTGACCCAAGTATTTTCTTTCTGGGATACCCAGCTGCAGTTTGATCTCTCTGCAGAGCCTAGGCCAAAGCACTCCCTCCCCTGGATTAAAGTGCCTCTCCCTGCCTTCCTGGTCATCCCAATCTTTCTTTCTGACCTTTTGAGCTTGCAGGGTCTCTGCTGCTAGCTCTAGGTTTCTCTTTAGGTTATTCCTTAAGGTGTCTATGTATGTCACAACGTCTTGTGGGTCATCCTGGGTGATCTGCTCCCAATTTTGTTTGATCAAATCAAGGGGCCCTTTCACCCTTCTCCCAAATAAAAGTTCAAATGGACTGAACCCGGTACTGGCTTGTGGCACTGATCGATAAGCGAACAAAAGGGATTGCAGCTTCTGGTCCCAATTGTTTGGATTCTCTGCCAAGTAAGCCCTAATCATGCGCATTAGAGTCCCATTGAACTTCTCAGTTAACCCATTACTTTCAGGATGATAGGCAGTGGTTTCCTTGAGCTTAATTCCACAGATTTGCCATAAGCGTTTCATGAGCTTTGATGTGAACGATGCGCCCAAATCTGTGATTATTTCTGAGGCAAATCCCATCCTGGACATATACCCCACCAAGGCATCTGCCACTGTGTTAGTTTCAATGTTAGTCAAGGGTATGGCTTCAGGGTACCTCGTGGCATGGTCCACAATGGTGAGAATGAACCTGTTCCCCCTCTTTGTGGCCTTGGGCAAAGGTCCCACAATATCCACCCCTATGCATTTGAACGGAGTGTCAATCACAGGCAAAGGGCACAACTTTGCTTTGGTCCTGTCGCGGTTATTCCCCTGCCTTTGACACACATCACATTGTTTACAGAACTCCCTGATCTGCTTCCCTATGTCAGGCCAGTAAAAATTCTGTGTGATTCTCTGCTGTGTTTTGTTCACCCCTAAGTGTGCAGCAAACATGTCAGAGTGCCCCCTTTGTAAGATCATGGGGTGATACTTTTCAGGTACCACCAGCTGACTTCTGATCCCATCTCCCCCTTTTGAGATATTCCTCAGGGTCTCTCTATACAAAATCCCCTTTTTCTCCAGAAATCTCACTGGGGTTTCAGGTGTTAGCTGGGCGTCAGTCACCTGTTCAAACCACTTTTGGAGAGTGGCGTCTGCCTTTTGCTCTTGTCCAAATCTGCTGTCTGTGGTTAAGGTTTCCACCACAGCTTCTGAACTCCCCTCTGCTTCCTTCTCGGGCTTATCATTACCCCCCTGAACTGTCCCCGTGGTGGCTTGTGAGCGTGTAATCACTAGCACCCGTTTCACATGTTCAGCCAGGTCATTTCCCACGAGCACGGCTGCTGGCAGAGTCGATGAAATTGCTAGCCGCCAAACTCCCCTCCAGCCTTGAAAGTTGACAGGTACCTCCGCTACTGGCAGAGAGATCACCTGCCCCTCAATCCCTGCCACCTTCATGCTCTCATTTGGGATTACATACTCCCTAGGAATAATATCTGGATGGCACAGGGTCACCTGGGAACAAGTGTCCCGCAGCCCCCGATACTGATGGCCAAGTATTCCTACGTCCACCCCTGCTGTCTCAAACAACTGGGAATCTGTTCTCACCAACAGGCAGCGCCTGACCTCTACCAGAGGACCATTTTCCTCAGCCTGATCAGCAGATGTAGCTGTTTCAGATTGAGTAGCCATGGCAACAGGCTCCCTCAGTGACAATGAGCCTTGCTCTTTCTGGACACAGAACACAGCTTTTGGCTTGGTTCCACTCGAATCCTGAGGCACCATTCCTTTTAGCTGCCTTAATTTCTCACACTCTGAGATTAGATGGCCCTTTCCCTGACAGAAATAACATTTTCTGGTGTATTTTGATTCTCTCTCATCTTGTTTTGGTTTTCCCTCCAAAATCTGAGGTCTTGGTTTCATGTCTGAGGGCTTCCCTTCACCATGGGCCCCTCCCCCTTGCTGGCTTTTCCCTGGTCCCTGAGAGTACTTGCTGTAGGTTTCTTTGGGTTTTCCTACAGATTTCTCCTCACCTAAGGGCTTTCTTATCTGGTAAATAAAATCTGCGATCTCTGCGGCTTCTGCCACAGATTTTGGTTTCCTTTCCCTCACCTGGAATTTCAGTTCCCCATGCAGGACTGAATAGAATTGTTCCAGCGCTATCAAGTCTTTAAGCTGCTGGTAGGTCTCTGTCCCCTCCTGAGATAGCCATTTCTCAAGCAGCCTCACCAATTGGGCCCCCACTTGGGTAAAAGTCTGCTCTGGTTTCTTTGTGAGGGACCTGAATCTTTGCCTCAGCTGTTCCGCATTTATCCCATGTCTTGCAAACACCAGTTTTTTAAACTCTGCAAAATCTTTCATCAGTTCCTCAGGCATCTCGGCATAGACCTCAGCCAGGCTACCACTGATTAAAGATCGCATGATGGTCATCTTCTCAGTTTCCCTCACTGAGAAGTCCACAAACGCTCTTTCCACTAGGGAAAAGAACACCTCAGGACAATCTCCCTTGTGGTACACAGGGAATTTCTTCAGGTCAGCTTTAGACAGTTGGCCTCCCTCAGAATCCCTATTGTTATTATTGTTCTGGTTCATCAGTTCCAATTTTTTTAATTCAAACGCCATTTTCTCTCTCTGCAATTCCAATTCAAATTGCCTTCTTTCTCTCTCTAATCTTTCCTCTCTTTCCCTTTCCTCCATTTCAAATTGCCTCATCCTCAGTTCATGCTGTTGGGCTATGAGCAATTGTCTGAGTTCTGGGTTCTGCTCTCCTGTGCTGTCACCTTGCACTGAGCCAAATTCATCCTCAGAACCTTGGTCAATCTGGGGGTCTTTCACTTCACCCATTTCTGCCATTTGGCTTCGAGTCAAGGGCATACTCCCCCCCAGAACAGGCTGCTTTAAAAAGTCAAGCCTCAAAATAAAACGACCACTTTTTTTTTTCTCTCTTTTGCCTCAGAACCAGCTTTCCCTATAGATTGCTGCTGTCCTTCAGCACTACTTGCAACAGTTGCAAGCTAGCGTCTACCCCCCTCTGCTGGGCCTCTCAGCAGGCAGGCTAAATCACTGTTACTATACAGTTTTGCCTCAGCTTTTTTCCCGCCAAAAACAGGCTGCCTCAGAGCACCCTAATCTAGTCTCCCCAGTTGGCACGTTCTTCCACTAGCGCACCTCCCCGTGAGGTACACCTAGAAGATTACCTACGCGCCTCAGATTGTCCCTGACTAGACCCCCCTTGCTCTGGGCACACTTGCCAAGGTTTTGCTGGACCGCTGGACAACTGGACCAGTCGTATCCCACACGCTGGACACCAATCAATGTGACAAACCCAGACCTACTGGGATCTGCCACACGTTAACTAAGCTGCCACCAACCATTCCCTATAAGAAGTCACACAGACCAGGGATGGATTTTTAACCAATAAAAGAATAAGGTTTATTTAAAACAACACACAGGCAAAGTAAAATAATCAGGTGAATAAAATATAGTAACGTGGCTTAGTCTCATTCATACATGCATACAGTTTGGTTCACACAGAACCCTTAACTTGAAGCACAGACCCTGAACCTATCAGTTCTGGCTAACCATTCAGACACCTGAACCTATCAGGTTGGTACTCTGACACACAGTAGTACCCTGTCTGACACACAGACTCCCACACCAGCTTCTTCTTCCCAGCTGCTGCTTCGTCACATCCCAGCGTCTTCTGAACTTCACCACACACGCTCCACATATATATACAGTACAGCCCCTCCTCCTGATGTCCCGCCTTCCACTCCCCATAGGATGGAACTTTCCCTCCAAACCCATGACAGACAGGTAACATCAGTGCTGTATGTAACAGAGTATTCCACAAAAACCCCAATATTGTGTATATGTGTGGGGAGGGCTGCTCTGACAACAAGCTGCCTGTGCTGGCAAAGCTGTAAAGGACAAGCAGTGGATGAAATAGATCCATACCGCAGCAATGTTAATTCAGTTTTTCTCCTCTTCCCCCACCTTGCGGCTTCTGCTTTTTTGTCAGTGTATATGGTATAATGAATCCCAGGCTTACAAGGTCAAAGCCCAAGGGACTTTTATTAGCAGAGATTATGGTGATGCCATATGCCCCCTCTGACTGGCTTCGTGTTTCTTCTGAACTTAGCTGCAGTCTTCAAAGAAATTGTTAGCTGCAATAAATTTGTATGTGTTGTTGTCATGCAAAGTTTTTAAGGCTGTTGAATTGGAAATAAAAGACCTGCTCTTCTTTGTGGGTTAAAAATATGTAGAATTGGTTAATAGACCTGGATCAACACAGCTTCCTGATTTTTTATTTTTATTATATTTATTTATTTTGGTCTCTCCTGGGTGTATGTGTGTTGTGGGGACAATCCTGCTGAGTACCTTTGTTAAATTTGCTGATGTACCTCTATGCATATGAATAGCAGCCTTGCCCATAACTAAACTGTCTACCTTTGCTATCAGCAGCCTTGCATTCCATTTTAGCTACGATAGCATAGGCATGGACTCAGAGAGTGATCAGATAAGCATTTGCCCCACTGTTTGGTTTGCTGAGAGATGGGTTAGTTCATTCTTTTTCCCAGTGATCACACAACATGACTCTTGGCGTGAACCAAACTCTCTCCAGAGCGTTCCTTCCCACACCTTTCTGAACTCCTGTCAGCTTCTGCTTTTTGGATGCAGGGAGAATCACTCTAGTTGGGTCCATTTGAGCTCATGTGATTCCTAAGAATGGATTGAAAGCAAGCCTTCAGTCTGTCAAGGCTCCTTCTGTTTTAAATTTCCAATATCATGAAAATTGCTTAATAAGCAACCACTTCAGGATATCAACCAATTGAACACTTCCTCTACTCTCTGGTGGATCTCACAGATTCAAGTGTGGGCAGTTCCTCAACCAGTCCTTTAAGACTGTGGTCCCCAACCTTGGGCCTCCAGATGTTCTTGGACTTCAACTCCCAGAAATCCTGGCCAGAACAGTTGCTGGTGAAGGCTTCTGGGAGTTGTAGTCCAAGAACATCTGGAGGCCCGAGGTTGGGGACCACTGCTTTAAGATACAGCAATATATATAATAAGTGAGCCACTTCAGGATATTAGTAAATTGAACAGTTCCTCTGCTTCTCACTGGACGGGCAGGAGGAGTGATTTTTCTCCCCCAGATGCTGGTATATTATGAATTATTTTATATATATCATTTATAGTATACCAGCATCAGGGGGCACTTCCCCCGCCCCTCCATTGAGAAGCAGAGGAAGTATTCAATTTACTAATATCCTGAAGTGGCTCACTTATTAGGCCACTTCACGATATTGGAAATTTTGAAACGAATAGAACCAGACCAAATAGGGTTGCTTAAGCTCCAATATACCATTTATATGTGAGAATTGCACCAAATGGCCTATCACATCTACACCTGACCCCAAGTGACCTTATTTAAGCCCATACCAGTCCACTCCAAAATGATCAGGAATCTTTTCTTTGTAAAGAACAGCATTAATTTGAGGAAAACAGATGAGGTTTTTATGAGGTAGCTGGTTGGCATAAAGGAACGGGACATATCATTGGATGTGTCACTATCTTGATGTCACACATTTTATCCCAAGATAACATTTATGGAATTCCACGAGGAAGCAGTGGTTTTCCATGCTGGAAGAAACCCTGTGAAATCCATAGTTAGAAAAAATTACACATTGTCTCTCAGCCTTTTTTTACAGTTTATATATCCTTCTCAAAATGTTGCAGAGTAGCAGTAGCTATATTTTGTTTTGTTACCAGTCAGAGCTGTGATCGACATGTCCCTTCCTGGTACTGCAATCAGATTTTTTCCTTTTGCATCTGCATTTGTATTGCCTGAGCCTGTTGCAGCTCAAACAGAAGGAACCAGAGAGCATCAATTATTTTGGAAGCAAACTGCAAGAAGATACAGCAAGAAACATGTTATTGAGGGAAGGGAGAGCCTGTACATTGGAATTCAGTGGATGACAACATGATGAAGAACACTGTCTGATTCCCTCTCAATTCTACCACTTATTTTCTTGCTTTGGAAATATCCACAGCTATAGAAATTTATGACATGTCATGGCCCCATGGTTCATCATATATTGCGTAATCTTAACTGAATCCCTGATGAATTCCTTACCTTCCTCTGAGCCTTTAATTGTTGCGGAGAAATGTTTTGGTTCTTGTTTGGCAATCTCATTGGCTCCAGAAATCAAGGTTGGGTGAGACCTCATGAAAGAACTAGAAGGCGACCCATACTTGGTTTCAGGAGCTGTGAAGATTTTCTCATCTTGACATAAGAGTTCTTGGAACCCTGCTTTGCTGGATCTCTGAGCTGCCTTTTAAAGATATTCTGATTCGCTTTCGTTTAGTTCAATCTTGCTCTTATTTTTCAGTCCCCCTGCTGGGTGCTCTTTATCTGCATGCGTGCTTTATGTGGAAATAGCCATTGAATTTGGGATATCTTAAAGATTAAGGAACTAGTGTTAAATGTTAATTAAGAAATGCATAGTTCCAGGCAGCATCTGCTAATGTGCCCTTATAAAAAATTAATGAGTGCCACATGTGCACTTCAACGCAAAATTAGCTGTCACCACCAAGTACTCCAATTTTCACACTTTTTCTGCTTGTAGGCTCAAAATCCTATATTTGTGTTCTATCTGTGCTACTTGTTTTGGGTAGGATTCAGTGACAGGACGTCACTGAATCTTGAGTGAAGATCTATCTGATACACAGAAGGACAGATAACCAGCATACAAGATTATTTTGTGTTTTACTGGAACATCTGGATCTACCAATTGAAATCCTGTGCAAAAGGCATTAAATGAAAGGGTACCTCTTGGTTTCTGCTAGGGGGTATGGAGGTTTGTGTTTTTGAACTACAACTTCCAGAATTCCCAGGGTGTGCAGCTGTCTGGGGAATTCTGAAGGCTCAAGCCCCAAAATATAAAATCTGCACACCTCCAGTTTTTTTTGCTGAGGAGGTGTCCCATTGTTGCCAGTCTACTTTATACAGAAGCTAGTCAGCCATAGACTAACTTCTGCCTATTCATAGATTTTAATCTGTTTTCTCCCTTATTAGGCAATAATCCCTACTGAAAACAGTGGCACTTACTTGTTGGAAAATATTTGGCAGATTCTACTGTTAGTTCAGCTGAGAGGAAAACTTGATTCAGATATTTAGCACAGTAATTAATGTATATACTTCTAGACATTGAAAATAATTCATTTTTTTAAAAAAAGGCAGGTTTAAGAACTTCAGTGAAGCACATACCAATGTAAGTGACATTGATTCATTGTAATATCGTTCACTTGCTAAGAATCTCTTCAAATTCATCTGTCATTCCAATTATCTATTGACCTCTTTAGCAAATGGGAAATAATTTTCACTTCTGGATTAATGACTCTGGAAACAGTTACATTTTCTACATTTTTTAATTGCATGGGGAGGAGGGTGTTTTTTTCCCGTATTCCATGAGTATATGCATTGAAACTTATCCAGTTACTTACAGATGATGGAGGGGACTCTTTGGACAAGAAAAGAAAACAGCCAATCGCCAGAGAACCAATCTGACAGTGCATAGAATGGTGGTCTAGGATTTCGGGAGACCTGAGTTCTAAACAAAACCACACTGTAAAACCAGGCATTTTAAAAAGCAGAAAGCAGTACCAGGCAATCCAAAGCCTCCTTCAATTGCACACTCTCTAACCGCTAGGGCAAAAGAGCTACAGAGAAGCAGCCTCTTCGCCGACCAACGGTTAGCGGTTCAAATTCCCCGCCTTTTCCCCCCACCTTTTTTCCGGTCGCATCTCAAAGCTCCAGTCACAAGTCAAAGCAAAATTTTGCAGCCGGAGCTGGTTGTAACTCAAATTGGTCACAAGTCAAGACATTCGTAAGTCGAGGCACCACTGTATTGTTATTCGTTCTAGCACGCAAGGAGATTGCTGTCCTCAAAAAAATATGCAGAACTGACCTTCCATTTTGATCTGGTAGGCTTCACAAGCCATGATGTGTTCAATGGTGATGGTTTCTCCAAGGTAGCTATTGCATTCACAGTGATGAGATCCAAAATGGTGGTTTTTAATCAGTTATCTCAAATAACTTGTATGGGTTAGGAGCCGGGCAGGTATCCTGTAACAGCTTCTTTCAAAAGATCTCAGTTTCTTTCAGCTCCAATTCTGATGAGTGAGTGATGGAAAACAAATTCGCTTTAACTAGGATCTTCTCTAGTGTATCTACAGTAGTTCACGGTCTGTCTGTCTGTTAACAAAAGTGTATAAGTATGTTTCCTGTTGTTAAGAGAATCTCATCTGTGTCTGATTCTTTCTTTCCCTTTCCCAGAAAAAAGGTTAGATTTGAAAAATATGCAAAGCCAAACATTAGTCAGTGGAGGAATGTGCACGAGGAAAAACATTTCTTAAAAATGCAGTTTTTCATACTGGGGAGTGGAGGATTCTGTAAGCTAACAAGGCATCTGGATGGGAAGAGAAATCTGATAACATGTTAAAAAAACATCTGGTAGGAGGGACTGATAAATTTCTCAAAGATGGCTGTTTCTGTGTACAATTTTACAAACAGAACCGGGCCCTATCATTAGGCACCATGAGGCAACCACCCCAGATAGTAGAAGCAGGAGAGGGAAACATTTCAAGTGTATCTGTGAAGATTCTCAGTCATCCAGGTGAGGTGATCTGGAAACTGAGTCATGGCAACTGGACTTCTTTCTTGTTAGGTTGAAACATTTCACTAGTCATCCGAGTAGCTTCTTCATTTGCTACTGCTGTGCTATCCTGGAAGCTCACAATTAGGATCCTGGTGAAGAAGCTACTTGGATGAGTAGCGAAACGTTTCAGCCTAACAAGAAAGAAGTCCAGTTGCCATGACTCAACTTCCAGTTTGACTGTATGTTCATCCTGAGACTGTGGACGGTCTCCATTTTGAGGGAAACAGAGTTGCGCTCCTAAATTAAGCTGCTCATCTCAGAAGTCATGTAGGATGCTATCCCATTGGTGGTACTGAAGTAAGATACAGCTGTTGGTCCTTCCAACATCTTAATAGGTATTAAAAGGAGGAAGCTATCTTATCTTTTGCCTTTGGTGGCAAAATCACTTCAGCTGATCAGTGCGATTAGAGAATGAAGTACAGTGGACCCTTGACTTACAGACGGCTTGACTTGCAGACTTTTTGAGTTACAGACTTCTCTGGCCGCAAAATTTAGGTTTGACTTGTAGACTGGGATTTGACTTACAGACCAGAAAAAAACCAAAATCGAACAAAAACGGCCTGTTACGGGATTAATCGGTTTTCAATGCACTGTAGGTCAATGGAGACTTGACTTACAGACTTTTTGACTTGAGAACCGCCTTCCAATATGGATTAAGTTCTCAAGTCAAGACCCCACTGTACCGAGCGTAGCATTCAGTGGTCTAAGAAGGCTTCTGCCATCATAACAACAGTCAAAGTCATGACAAAGAAAAGAAAAGAAAAACTCCCATTGAAGTACTTTAAAGTATGAACAAAAGGACTTTTCATCTGACTGATCATCGTGATGGAGATGCTGCTCTCCCAAAGCACAGACGGTAATATGTTGGCATGAACCATCTGCATTGAACTCACATATAGACTCGGTGCGTGCAAAAGTGATTGATCCATGATAGGCCTAAGCAGAACACCACGTAAAGATATCAAAGAGCTATCGACTCCGATCTCATGAAATCAAGTTTGTAAATGAGCACTAAAAGTTCATCTTTAAAGCACATTAAAATCAAGCACGGATCATTTTTAGATTGGGATCGCTGTGGATCTTAGAAGATGTGAGAACAAACTTAAGTTTGGTCTTGTATTAATTATCCTATATTCAAATTAGTGTTTGGGCAATTGTTACATTATGAAAGGTCTGATAATGTTTCTTGAGAGCAAATTTGTTCAGCAGCTATTCAATAAAATCTACTGGCAAGGTATAACTGGAACATCTGATTAAGTGAGCTCCTTACCTATTTCCAAAACGTTTTAAAGCTGTCTTCTCACCTTTACTATATAAGGTGTGTGTGTGATTTTTAAAATATAGAAGCATCCATGTTGGCCTTTGCCTATTTTCCAGTTGGTATATATATATACTGTGTCTTTCACTGTGTTTCATGCCACTGAATGGCAAGTCTGCTTCCTGATAATTTTTGTTATTTATCATGTTTTTGAAAAGCAAGTTTCTAGTCCTCCTGGGTGCAGAGATATACTTGAAAGCATACACCAGAGTCTGATGAGATCTCAGAAACCAAGGAGAGAGCTGGAAAGAATTTGCAGTGAGATTTATTTATCTGCACATCACTGCGTTCCACCTTCTGACAAGCAGAATAAATGTAAGCAAATTGAATTCTGCGTAATTGAAACAGGTTAAAAGATTCAGCTTGTCTCGGTGCAGATTTTTTTTTAGAGCACAGATTACACAGGATCCTAATTATAAGCTTCCAGGATAGCACAGCAGTAGCAAATCTGAAGGCAGAGATTGATGGCATGATAAGCATCCACAGCAGATGATGCGGTGGGGGGGGGAGAAGCTAATTGCAGGCAGCATAAAGAGGGAGATAACTTCCCCAAACAATTAATTTTCAGTGCAATTATAGATCAAGCCATAGAAACAATCTTGAATCCTTCCTTCTCAGATACCTTGCACATGCAATGAAGTGCACATTACTTGATAGCTGAAAAACATAGGATATTGTCTAACACTAGCTCAGGCTGTTTGTCTGCCTGAGCTAGAGTCGGCTTTGACTCTCAGTGGATGTCCAGTGTCTTGAGCAGAAATCTTTCCTATCAATTGCTGCCTGGTTTACCACAGTTATTTACTATAGATGCCAAAGATGGAATCTGAAAACATCTACCTGCAAGGCATATGGTTGTACTCTCCAAGTTTCTACTTTGACATATCGAGGTATTGGCACCGGCGATCATCACAAGATGAGGTCACCGTTACTTATGGTATCTGACATTATTATCAGAAATATTGCTGTCTCTTAAACAGAACTGTGAATGCCACTCAAATTATACTTATTCTGTAATTACCTGATGCAGCAGGCTTAAATAAACACCCTTATCCATTTATCTTAAGGTACAAAATGTGCAGTGCTGTGATGCTTAAAAAGTTGTTTTGTTTTAGTGCGGTCATGTTGGAGCGTTTTTTTCTGTAAATATTTCAGGCCGCTGGCATGTTGCCACTGTCATTGCAGGGCCAAGCGTCAAAGAGAAATGACACTTGTGCTACAGTGGAAAATGCAAACGGAGGGATTCAAAGTGTTGTTTGCCAATGGGTGTAAATTAATTTGCGATGCCTGCATGTCAGTACGAAACGGCTGAGGCATCGTTGGCTCCCAAAGTCCATGTCAAACTCGAGGGCTTGGAACTACGATGAGTTCCTCATAGCCCCAGCATAAATTGTTGTTTATCAGCTGAACGAGACTTGGAAATGAAGTGGCCTTTCATTTCTGTTTATGATCACCTTTGATTTCTGACAAGCATGAACGCATGAGATTGCTGGCTGTTATGGCTGCCACTTAGGGTCTCTTGAGCTGTTGTCTTTTATGGTCCAGAATCGGGACCTCCTAGTGAACATATGGTATTTGCTGTCAGGACGAAATCTCCCTAGGGAACATAGGTCCTTCAGGCAGGGAGTTCCACAGGACACAAATCTACCACTTTACCCTGAGACAAGTCCTCAACCTCCAGCAGTGCATAGCATTTGCACCTGGAACAAGCCTGACCTTAAAAGAACACTTTACTTTTACCCTGTACTTTGCAAGTACAGCAACATGGGCTTTGTGATTCCTTAGAACTCACAACAGCTCATTTAAATAGGACTTCTCTAGGATAGCTAGTCAATGGCCTTCATCACTCCTCTGGATTTAGCCAAACCCTGCTGATCCAAGAGACCAGTCCTCAGTGATTATTTTTATAATTAGTTTTTATTAAGAAAATATAGTTTCATAGAAACAGTTTGCTCAAGCATTAGCATAAGGACATGTTCAAAAAATTACCATAGTTAAATACAATAACTAATTCCTATTAAAATAATGAACACTAAAACTGCTTACCTACATTCTTTTTTCTTCAAGCTACATAACACAAATCGGCAAGAACTTCTCTCAGGCAAAGGTTCTCTTCCACAAAATGGTCTCTCTCTCATCCATTCTTCTACATTCCTCGGAACTCCTTCTTCAAAGAGGTGTAACTGTCCTACAACTCTCATGGAGATGCAGGTGGTTTATTTAATTACCAGCCTGGTAATTAAGAAAAACAACCTATCTGCCTTTCTCACATTCCCATTCCTTCAACTCCTTTCACTTTTAAAACCTAACAGACTCCATTTTATTTCATCCTTATTGACTACAAGTCCCACTCTCTTTCAGTCTCATGACATATGCCACAGTAGACATTGCAATGACAGTACAGTACTTATCTTAGTAAGAAGATATATCTCTTAATTGTTCATAAAGAATTGTTATAGGGTTTAATGGATCTTTATTTTATTTGTATTTTTGTTAACAATTGATTCTTTATAGTTTACAGCAGTGCAGTATCTTATGCATTGACTTGTATTTTGAATGTCCAAGACTTTCAAAAGGCTATCCAGCATTGCAGATAGGGCTGTTGGTTTAAATATGATCATCCAACAGGAGCAGCCTGGGCGCCACCGTTGCTTGATCTGGGAGCTGCATCTTGTGGAAGGCTTTTATGAGTAAAGCCTGGGAGAAACTTTTATTCTCCCCACTTCAGGTTTGGTCTGACTCCTATGGTTTTTCAAAGACTGGAATGGCAAGAGAAACTCAACAAGTAGATGCTTTCCTGAGCTGGAAATGTTGTGAACGGGTTTCCCCTGTTGAATGTCTGCCTGCAGTTGAAAGAACAGGAGCTCTGCCTGAGCGAAGGGAAGAGAACCCTTTGCTGCAATAATTTGTCTGGCAGAATTTACCACTCTCCGCTAGCTTGAAACTCGACAGTTATTAGGACACACACACACACACACACACACACACACACACACACACACACACACACACACACCTCTCTACCTCTACCTTTTGTACCATCTGTCCTTCATGGGTGTGCCTAAACATTTAGCAGTGTTTTGCTAAAATGTACTTGACTCTACTCTTGCCCCTTTAGCCGTAGGTTGATGGGGAACTTCCCAAACCTAATTAGGCTATTGAAATATCAGGGAATAATAGCTTCCCCTCGAGTCTGTCTCTTAGTTTTAAATAGATGAGGATCTAATTATCTTTCCTGTGTGTTGTTTTGTCCTTGAAGGGAAAGAGCTTTTGTTGAAAAACATGGGAAGAGGTGCACTTCTAATAGCTGTGACATTCTGCCTCTGCTAGTTCTTCTTGAACATCTCGTTAAAGGAACTAATTAGGGCACATAATCCCTTTTTAAAAATGTTAGGTGGTTGTATTATTCCAGTGTTGTTGTTTTCGCATGTTGCATGGCTTGCAGCACATCGCTGTGGAATATGTGCTTTGTTTGTCAGAATGAAGACTTCATTGTACCAATGTCTATATTGCAGTAATTCCTCCCTCACAATCACCATCACACCAAACAGCTGGTACCTTCTTAATGGGCAAAGGAGCAGGGAGAAGTCCATGCATCAATTCAAATCATTGAGCACAGATGACAAAAGAGTTCTTGATCCAATATGGAGGCCGCGCCCAACAGTCTTGATTTCAGAATCAGCCACAGTCCATGAATCGGACATTCCTCTTCTCTAAGGCTTCTTACCTATATCATCTGAGCCATTGCTCAATCAAGATGGCTGCTGTGCCATAGAGGATTGCACTGTGTGTTAGACAAGGCAGGCCTCAGTTCAAATCTCTATCCAATCACTTGAATAGTGCTAGGTAGTTTGTTACCTGTCAGCCTTAAGATCATTGTGGTGATATATTGGCTAACCTAATGTATGCCCTCCTGAACTCCTTGAAAGAAGCATGGCAGACAAACCTTTCTGAGAACAAGACAGGATCATTTTAGGAAAATGCTAGGACCTTGATGTGCCAAATATGTCAAGTGACAGCAAGGTGATTAACAACTCTGTATGTGGAAACATTGTACTTAGCCTTACATTTCAGATTGGCATTGGACGGATATATAGATCTAACAAAAGCAGGATAGTGTCCAGGTGAACTCTATGCACAGTGTGATTCTGGATTTACATATCTAACAAAAGCAGGATAGTGTCCAGGTGAACTCTATGCACAGTGTGATTCTGAGCCTGTTTGCCTAGAAGTACTGTGGTGCCTCACTTAATGATTGCCCCTCATTACGATGAATCTGCTTTACGATGATCTTTTTGCGATCACAATTGCGATTGCATTGGTCTAAATGGGAGAATTTCGTTTAGCGATGATTGGTTCCCTGCTTTTCGCTTTACAACAATCAAAAACAGCTGATCGTCGGGGTTTCAAAATGGCCACCAGGTGCTTAAAATGGCTCCCCGCTGTGCTTAGAGACAGATTCCTTGCTATACAGGCAGCGAAAATGGCCACCGTATGGAGGATCTTCGCTGGATGGTGAGTTTTTACTCCATTGGAACACATTGAATGGGTTTCAGTGCGTTTCAATGGGGTTTTAAATTTCGCTTTACGATGTTTTTGCTTAACGGCGATTTTCCTGGAATGGATTATCGTCATTAAGCGAGGCACCACTGTACATCAGCTTGGTTCAGTTGAACATTCTTCCTTGTATTTGTGCAGCTTTAAAGACTGCAGGTAAATGTATCTTACTCCCACCTTTTAAAGGCAGCTGACTATTACTTTTATTCTCTGGATCTGTAAAACAACCTTATTTTAACAGGGGAAGAGGCTGGGTTTGAGTTCGAGTTAATGTTTCTATTTTTTTAAAAAAATTATTATCAGAAAATTTAAGGAATCTTGCTGTGAGTGATGAATGCAACTGGCAGGATGCCAAATTTTATAATCTGGCTGTTTTTCTTCTTTGTGCCATCTGCCACTTAATCAGCAAATGTTGATTACAAGCTGCAGGCTTCCCTCTTGCTCATAATACATTGCGTAATCTCTTTCACTGGCCCAAAAAATCCTACTGGGCCATTAAAAAAAAAGATATCTAGTGGATAGAGTGATTAGCGAGACTCAGGAGGCCTGAGTTCAAATCCCTGTTTGACTACGGAATCACAAGTAATACTGTATTAACCACCAATATTTTAATAGTCATCAACAAAGCAAAAGGAATTAATTGTCTTCTAAAAGAAGCAAGTTTTTGGCATCTGAAGGAGTTTGGTCTCAGCGTTTGGCTAGTTTCTGCAAGGAAGCTGTTTGACAAATTAGCATACTTGTTAAAAAAAAAAGGAAGGAAATCAACCCCGAGTGCTCACTGGAAGGACAGATCCTGAAGCTGAGGCTCCAATACTTTGGCCATCTCATGAGAAGAGAAGACTCCCTGTAAAAGACCCTGATGTTGGGAAAGAGTGAGGGCAAGAGGAGAAGGGGACGACAGAGGACGAGATGGCTGGACAGTGTCACCGAAGCTACCAACATGAATCTGACCCAACTCTGGGACGCAGTAGAAGACAGGAGGGCCTGGCGTGCTCTGCTCCATGGGGTCACAAAGAGTCGGACACGACTTAACAACTAAACAGCAAAGAAAAAGGCCCTGCTTCTGTAAAGATGCATGGAATTGGTATTGTTACCAGATCTCAGGGCTCCACATATAATCTCAGAAGATTATTATTATGCTTCACTGTGAGTACATGAATGGTTTACGTTCTATCAATGCAGATAACAGAGGGGCAGTATCAACCTTTTCTTGTGCAGACCCTAGTACGAGAAGCTCAAGGCTTGTGGGGCAAAACCCTTGGTATGGGCTTGGGTAAAGCTTTCCCAAGTCCTACCAGTGGTATAAAACCTGGTGGGAGGATGCTGATTCAGGGTGTGATGCAAGCTCTTACAAGGGGCGAGTGGGCTCTGGAAGTCCAAGGACCTACACATGTGCACACCTGAACCTTAGAAGGCCATGCACCCTGCCTGCCATGCACCCTGCCTGCCAGCACCCTGCCTACGCAAAAAAATGTTTTTATTCCAAGAAGAGCTATCTTTATATGGAAAAGGTCCCAAATCCCATGACCAGATTTCCAGGGTGGTGGTAATGGTGATAGATACAAGGAACTTTGGTGGATTTAGGGAGTCAGTGGTGTCGGTTCCCACAAAACCTTGTTTTCCCTCACCCCCTAGAAGGCACAAGAGGACTTTTAAAAATGCTTTTAAAAATAAATTTATGTGAGACGGAAGATGTTGATTGAGTTCTGGGAGGGCTCCTAGGAGATATAGTTGCCTCTCACTTTAGCAGGAATGTGGGTACATTTTGCCACCTGCCTGGATGCCCCCAAATAGTGTTTCTTCTCTGGCAATCTCAGGGAATACAACACTCCTGGTTGGCCTGAAAGCTCTAGATGTTGGATTTCTCCTGTATTATTCATGGTATATAAAGTATAGCCCCTGATGTTGGGATGGCAGTACTCTCTCCTCCACAAGCTTATTAATTTGACCATAAAGATGAAAGCAATGCTGATCTAGTGACTGGCTCTAGAACTTGTTTACTTGGAGCCCTATAATCAGGCCACACAATATCAACGAATGTATTTATTTGCAGTGTTTCGGCTTTGTATAATGCCATTAATAATATAAAAGAAATATGCACCCAACTGAGGAGAGTAATTGCATACTGAGAAATTCCTACTTAATAAGAAAGGCTAGCACTACGGCTATGTGCAGCTCTAGTTTTTGGTACATTGAAAGGGAAAAACATATAGAGCAGGTTTGAGAAAAGAGCTGTTTGTTCCATATCTTCATGCGTGTATGTGTGTGTGTTCTTAATGGCAATTATTGTTGCTGATATTCCTTTGTTTAAAATGGCAATGTGGCTGTGACTACACAGCAAGAGAAAAGCAAAGTCACTTGCTGTTAAATCACAATGAGGGATCTGGTTTTCCCTAGGTCTGTTTGACTTAACTGGTCACAAGGGAAGAAGAAATTGGCTAATTGGTAGCTCTGAAGGAGTGGTGATTACAAGAGAAATACTGTACCTTAATAAGCTGTGAACAAAAGCTATGGCAATTTCCTCTTTTTCTTTCTTTCTTTCTTTCTTTCTTTCTTTCTCTCTCTCTCTCTCTCTCTCTCTCTCTTTCTTTCTTTCTTTCTTTCTTTCTTGTCCAGGTGCACTCTAGTGCAACAGCATTGGCACCAAACTATTTTTTTTAAAAGATAGCATTATTTGCAGAGATCCTTAGATAGGCCTTTGTCCCAACCAGCCACTGCATTATCACACCAAACACCTTCCTGCATTAGCTCAAGCAATCACACTGACAGAGCTGATGCAAGTAGATCTGCTGTGTAGGAAAAAAAATAGAAGCCCTAATGGCAGAGGGGGAAAAAACCTATAGTGAATATATGGAATTTAATTCCTACAAAGTAGCTTTTCAAATATGAAAGAGAATTCAGGAGTGAAAGAAGAGAATATCTGCAGAAACGATAATAAATGCCTATATCTTTTCATCTCTCATACAGTGGGGTCTTGACTTGAGAACTTAATCCGTATTGGAAGGCGGTTCTCAAGTCAAAAAGTTCTCAGGTCAAATCTGCATTTCCCATAGGAATGCATTGAAAACCATTTGATCCGTATCTGCTCTTTTCCGTCCATAGAAACTAATGGGAAGCTGCTATTCCACCTTTGACCACTAGAGGGGGATATTTTGTTTCTCTTTTTTCTTAGGTCAAGAAAGGTTCAGGGAAGGCAGGGAAAATACAGTCCAGGCAGTACAAGTACCAGGCAGTCTGAAGACTGTCTCCCAATCCACTCTCTAAACGCTGGGAGGAGTGAGGAAGCAGACAGGCACTCTTTTCACTGGCCAACAGTTAACTGAAAGTTCAAATTTTGCACTTTCCCTGCCTCCCACGTGGGTTTTTTTCAGTTCGTAACTCAAATCTAAGTATGTAAGTCAAGTCAATATTTTCCTATGAGAGTGGTTTGTAAGTCAAAATGTTCTTAACTCGGGCCGTTCTTAAGTCAAGACCCCACTGTAGATTGTTCTAGAATAAGGAGGGGATTGAATTTTGTCTGGATCACATTTTGAATAATTGCTTCACCAAATAACCACTATCTGATTCAACATGTGAACCAGAGCAGTTATACTTTGATATCTGTAACTTATCAGAATTCTGTGACCCAATTCCTTGTGGAGAAACTATATGAGGGAATACATACACACAAATAGATACATTGGTGGAAAGATAATTACTTTAAAAAGAAACTGCTTACAAAAATATATTTATTGGATAAACTTTAATCCAGCAATTCATATATTGGAAGGAATGTTAATGAAAATGCACGTGAAAATTCATGAAAACTCAAAATGGGAATGGGATGGAAACAAATTTCATATGGAAGAATGCAAGACAGAGAGAAACTAAAAATGACAAATTGATCCATCCCTTCTTTGGAGTCAATTAGCATCTTCAGCTTTTTATTTTGAATTCCAGATGACAGGAACAAGAGTCTTAGTCACCTTTCCCATAATGAGAGATAAAAAGTAGGCCATGAGATGTTATGTTCCTCTCCTCTGCTCTCCTTAATGTGCAGAGATGTGAATAGGGATTCAGCTGATCTTCTCTGTCGTTAACTCCCCCTAGACCTGCAGGGAAGAAACAGGAGAAAGTAAAATATGGAGTTGTGTGATCTGTGAGATACTGCAAACTCTGTTTACAGGCATGAGTACATAGATAATTTTAACATCTCTAATCTATTTTTCAGCATCTGTGACACTCAAGACAGTTAATTAGTGCATAAAGAAGCACATACTCCAGTGCTATATATATATATATATAACATTTTGTACCGCTGATTTATAGGCCTATATACTATCATTCTAATTTAACTCAACTGAGCTTTCCCTGAGGAGAACTATCCTCCAAAAAAAGTAAAGTCTGAGTGAAGCCCTAAACTGAGTATGAGATGTAGGCCAGATGCCTCTGATGTTCTTTTGTCTGCAATGTTGTAGCAGTAACTGGACAAACAGGATGAATCATGGCAACAGAACCCGGCACTAAAATGCTCTTTCAAGACAGGGTAGGCATCATGACATAGCAGAAGCTTTCTAGGTAATCCGCAGCTACTTAAAAAGCAAAGCAAAAAAGCAAAGCGTGCTGCTTATATACTGCCCCATAGTGCTTCAAGCACTCTCTGGGCGGTTTACAAGTTAATTGTGCAGGGTATGCATTACCCCCCCCCCCAGCAAGCTGGGTACTCATTGTACCGACCTCGGAAGGATAGAAGCTGAGTCAACCTTGAGCCGGCTACCTGGGATTGAACCCCAGGTCGTGAGCACAGTTTTGGCTGCAGTACAGTGGTTTAACCACTGCGCCACGAGGCTCTGTTACTTGACACAATTTCCTTCCTTCCAATAATAAAGCAAAGAAACAACACCCTAAATTGTACCACTGGGGTTTTCAAAAAGCTTGGGGTAACCAGGTAAGGAAGGAATGTGAACTCAACTCTACTCAAGTACTCAAGATATCATTGTGGTTGCTTAGATGATGTAAGAGAATCCCATTCCTTCATGCTAAGTGTATGCCTTTTGCACCTGGCTTCTGTTGCTGGAGCTATGAGTTATGGTAGATTCCCAAGCCTCCTCTGTCTGAAAATGTGCATCTTTCTTTCTTTCTTTCTTTCTTTCTTTCTTTCTTTCTTTCTTTCTTTCTTTCTTTCTTTCTTTCTTTCTTTCTTTCTTTCTTTCTTTCTTTCTTTCTTTCTTTCTTTCTTTCTATCAGAGTGTTGCACCATTAAAATTGTGGGTGCATATGAGATATAGGGAACATTAAAAAGAAATTACAAGGTTAGGATAATTAGATTATTTTTGACAAGATGTCAGCTACTTCAAGAGCGTTATCTTGGCCCGTCTTCCTTTGTACATGTGTTGGGACAAAAATTGCATGCACATGAGTGTTGCCTTGATTGAATTTCTCCATAGTCAAAGAAAATGTGCCCTGTGTCCAAGTAGTCCCATTTTACTTGATCATTCTTTGATCTTTCTCCTTTGCTTTGAAGTCTATTAAGTGACGCCCAATAGATCCAGCCTAGAGTCTTGTCATGGTGGTAGACTGCAACATTCTTAACTTCTAAATTGTACTTACAATGCTGTAATGACAGAGTAAGATCAGTCTGATTTTTGTCACTGATGTCTGTGAGGACATAGCAGTCTCAGTAAATACTGTTTGACACATTGATGAGTAGGTGGAACTTCTAATTAAGGGTGCCTGTTGTTGTTGCATTGTAGATTTTTATGTGATTAAGTCAGTCTAGAACGAGAGGATTAATTCTCCTGTAAGTCATTGCACATGTATAAATTAAGATTTCTAAGACAAAACCTTTATTGGCTCCTGGCACAGTTTGAGAATCAGAATTGTTCTCATTTTCTCAAACCTGTACCAGGTGAGGAATGACTATTGTTAGGCCACAGGTGTGACCCTAATTACTCTTGAACCCAAGAGTTGGGTTCTCTATTGGTCTTCAGCATCCAGAATACCGCAGGCAACATGACCATGGGCTGTGCTTCAATCTTTTGAGTCCATCATTCATGGATATCTTTCTAAGTCACTTGATTATATCAGTTTTTAGAAGCTTTGCTTTGCTGATCTACCCCACATGACTTGTCTAATAACGTTCCATAGGATTTCTCTCTCTCTCTCTCTCTCTCTCTCTCTCTCTCACACACACACACACACACACACACACACACACACACACACACACACACACACACACACACACACACACACACACACACACACACACACACACACACACACACACACACACACACACACACACAACGCTGCTTGTGGCATTGTGCATCTATTCCTTGTATTTGTAAGTGGTCACAAAGGTATGTTTAGGTTAAGTGTACGGTATAACTGTATTTAAAAAACCCCCAAAAATAGATCATTATTCAGATCATTTGAACAGAATTTACCTTGATTTCATTGAGATATGAATTGTATTTGTGATAAAGTAAAGACCAGTGGAATTATAGTTGCTTTTCGCCCATCAATTGTTCAAAAAGCATCTTAGCAAAGAGTCTGTAGATTAATGGGGCAATAAAAATGTGGTAAAAATTTAATTTGAGGTAATAATGTAGGCTGTAGATCAATCAATAAAGAGAATAGATATGGCAGATGTTTTCCTTCTTCTGTGAATGTTCCTGAAATAGACTTGAGCCAAGCCGGATAAGCTTATTTCACTCACTATCTTTAGTTATAGGTTGCAATTTAGAGATGTGTTGTTATCCATAAATCAGGACAGGGTTAATATGTTTGTGGTTCAGAAGTGCATAAAATATCATGGATGCCTAATCAATCTTCATGCAAGACCATTTGTAGCACTGCGCTAATGCAGAAAATGCAGGTTACCTTTAATGCACAACATGCAGATATTTCAGGCTGGTTCCCCGCCCCCCTTGAAAAGAGAGCATAGGGATTCAATCCAGATCAGGACCCTAATGTGGTGACAATGAAAGATAACACCTTTGATCCTGTTGTGGTTCCAGTCAAGTTGTCGTTCCAGTCAGGTTGCATGAGAGAGAGAGACCTTTCATTGATGTAAACAGGAATCCTTTCAGGATCTTGATTGGCACAGGATCCCCAATAAAAACTAGGGCCATCCTAATTGTTCTTTTAGTGTGTTGACTCTGGTGAATTTCTTAAATAGCTTAAACACTTTCCAGGCTGAAGAAAGTCAAAGAACAAGGTACAGTATTTCCAGATCCTCTAGGACCTTATATACTCTTTGCATCTAATTCTCTCTTGGTTGGAAATCCTCTATCATCTGAAGGACTGTATCTCCTCACACGTCTTCGCAGTTCCTAGGATCTTAGAGGGAGGCTCTTCCCTCAGTTCCATTGCCATCACAGGCATGTTTGAGAGGAACACAAGACAGGTCCATTTCTGTAACCGCTCCTAGCTTGCAGAATGCTCTTCCTCAGGAAATTTGGTTGGGCCCTTCCCTCTTTTCTTTTTAGTGTCAGTGAAGGGCCGAATTATTTAGGCAAGCTTTTAATAACTACAGTAGATCGGGTCAGACTGAGTTTCTTCTAAGTGTGTTTTTAAAGCTTTGAAATGTTCAGGTAAACATTTTAGCTACTATTATGGGCTTAATGGTTGTTTAAACTTTGTAACTTGTTGTGTTTTTAGTCAAACTTGTTTTATTCATTGTGTATCACTTTGGGTTCCCTCACCAGGAGAAAGGTAGTATGCAAGTCAAACAAACAAACAGGTAACTTTGGACTATCTATTGGCTGGAACTCCTCTAAGTAACCTTGGATTCTTCTTTGGCCACACATTTGCTTAATCCATGGCTGCCGTACTGCATTCAGGAGGAACCTTTACTGGCCTTGTCTCCTTTGACCCCGCTCTTTGCCTGGTTCCTTACTTCAATGGATGCCATAGGAACATATTAACTCTGTTAATCTGACTAGCCTAGCCGTATTAGCAGAATCTGGCAATGGCTTTCAGAGATTTCCAAAAGCCTTTTTTTAGCTCTATCTGTAGATGCTTGGGTTTGAACCCAGGTCCTGCTGCATGCAAAGCAGATGCTGTGCCACAGATCCACAGCCCTCTTCCAGCTGTGAGTGGCTCTCTCTTTGAACTATTGTTTGCCACCTAAGACTTCATCAATGCCCAAGCCTCTCTGTGAACAGGACCCTTCCGGACGTGTGTCCTCCTTCAATTTTAAAATGGGAAAGTGTTTGTGTGAGCTTTTACCACCATGAGTGCATATTCTCAACTTGTTCCCTTTCTTCTTCAAGGGAGACTGCTTTCCACTAGAGACTGGCACACACTGGTTCATCCCAGTTTGTCCCAGTTTGTAAAGGCGGCAGCACAGATGCTGCTGTTCTCCTCCCCACCACCACCTCTGGCTCGATCAGCCACTCACCCGGCCCGGCCTCCTTGATCTTCCACAGATCTTCCGGTCCTGGCAACAGCTCAGGCTTCTCTGCCCCTCCCTCTTGGCTGATCTGCCACTCAGACAAAAGGGTGGGGCAGAGAAGTCTGTGCTCTTGCCTGTGACTGGGAGATCAGCGGAGGAGGTGGGAAAAGGAAGCAAGCTGGGCTTGCTGAGTGGCTGAATTGGCTGAGGAGGCAGGGGAGGGGAGCAGCAGCACCTGTGCTGCCTCCTTTATAAACTGGAACAAACCGGTTTGTGCCTATCTTTACTAACCCCTCAATTCGAAAGGTTTTGTTGCTTAAAGTGAATTTTGACTAAAAACAGGTTCGTCGTCATCGTTTAGTTGTTTAGTCGTGTCCGACTCTTCGTGACCCCATGGACCAGAGCACGCCAGGCCCTCCTATCTTCCACTGCCTCCCGGAGTTCTGTCAATTTCATGTTGGTTGCTTCGCAGACACTGTCCAGCCATCTCATCCTCTGTTGTCCCCTTCTCCTCTTGCCATCACACTTTCCTAACATCAAGATCTTTTCCAAGGAGTCTTCTCTTCTCATGAGATGGCCAGAGTACTGGAGCCTCAGCTTCAGGATCTGTCCTTCCAGTGAGCACTCAGGGTTGATTTCCTTTAGAATGGATAGGTTTGTTCTCCTTGCAGCCCAGGGGACTCTCAAGAGCCTCCTCCAGCACCACAATTCAAAAGCATCAATTCTTCGGTGGTCTGCTTTCTTTATGGTCCAGCTCTCAGTTCCGTACATCACTACAGGAAAAACCATAGCTTTGACTATTCGGACTTTGCAAGGTGATGTCTCTGCTTTTTAAGGTGCTGTCGAGGTTTGTCATTGCTTTCCTCCCAAGAAGCAGGCGTCTTTTAATTTCGTGGCTGCTGTCCCCATCTGCAGTGATCATGGAGCCTAAGAAAGTAAAATCTGTCACTACCTCCATATCCTCCCCTTCTATTTGCCAGGACGTGATGGGACCAGTGGCCATGATCTTAGTTTTTTTGATGTTGAGCTTCAGACCATTTTTTGTGCTCTCCTTTTTCACCCTCATTACAAGGTTCCTTAATTCCTCCTCACTTTCTGCCATCAGAGTGGTATCATCTGCATATCTGAGGTTGTTGATATTTCTTCCAGCAATCTTAATTCCGGTTTGGGATTCCTCCAGTCCTGCCTTTTGCATGATGTATTCTGCATATAATTTAAATAAGCAGGGGGACAATATACAGCCTTGTCGTACTCCTTTCCTAAATTTGAACCTATCAATGTTTCCGCATCTTCTTCAAGGGAGACTGCTTTCCACTAGAGACTGGCACACACTGGTTCATCCCAGTTTATCCCAGTTTGTAAAGGCGGCAGCAGAGGTGCTGGTACCTGCATACTTTCCTATTTTCACAAACAATTGCAGTGTATTATTTTCAGCAGATAATTGGTAATTCCATTTTTTGCCCTAGTTGGTACTTTTCTCAAGGCATAGCAGTTTCTACATAAGTGCAGTGATCAGTGTATTTTTGATGGTGGGGAACTGTTAGCCTTTAAGCATGCACAGTCTGAGTGACATCATTTCACAGATGCAGGAAATAAAAACACCAATTAAAATGTCTGAAACACTTTGGGGGCAATTTGTGTTAGACTTAGCATTCCCTTGTTTCTTTAGAAAGAGAGAAATGTGGAGGAATGTGTACTATTTGAAGACAGTTTCTCACATCATGGTGGCAATGGCTGTGTCAAACGATGCGCTGCAATAATGTAAAAAAAATACAATTAGCATAGCTAATTTGGCTGGAAGAATTGAGAAGATATTTGAATCTCAGCTTGGAATTGGCATCGTTTCTCAAGAAAGCTTGCCTATGACTACAACTTAAGCTAAAATACATGTCGGCATTGATTGCTTTGTCCTTTGATGTGCCATGGATGTTAGGTTTGATCTTGACATGTCAAGAAAATGCATGCATTACAGACTTAATGTCCTGCTTTGTAAACAGAATTTTGTGCACAAACCACAGTTTACCATTTTCAGACAAAAAATAAACAAACCACGGTTTGTACGAAGTGTAATGTTCCAATTTCCTCCTATCTAAGAAGGAGAGAAAAGAGATGGGAAAATGTATGAGCCTGAAATTCACAATAACGTGTGCATGTAAGGACGAAACAAGGTTTATAGTTATGTCTGCAGTTAACATAGGCATCATAAACTAAGAATAAAACATGTTCCATGTTATGGAAGCACATTCATTTGCCCAGTTGCTCTTAGTCTGATTTTGGAAATATCTGAGGATGTGATATCCTTTACAAATCTGTATAAAAATAAGTCTCATTGTGTTTTCCCAGTTAAGGGCTGTAGTTTTAGTCTAAAAGACTATCTTTCTTAGCATCCTTGTTTGTATATACGTAGAAAGAATACCAAACAATAATTTGAAAATGCCTCTCTTGCTCTCGCTCCGTCTGTAATTAGACTGAGTTTTCTAATATAAAATGAAAGCATACACATCCATTATTTTGATTACGCTCCTAGGAATACATTTTTTTTAAAAAAAAAAACCTATAAAGCAATAGCAATCAATTTTCATAATAGCAAGGGAATGTATGAGCTACAAAATAGGAAATTATTCTAAATTGCATCCTGAGATTCCTTATTAGTTAAAACTATGATTCAAGTCACCTTTGTTGAAATTACTAGTAGTCAAGCATGCCATTCATGTCCTTAACCCTAGTATTCATTCAACCTGTACCAGTTTCATAATTTAAAAACCCTTTGGTTGTCCAATCAATGCATCTTCTTTTTCTCTTTCTCCCCGTACTTATCAGGCATCAAGAGTGTCCCTTTTCGTAGAGTTGCCATGTTCTATTTCCCCAAACTCGGACAGCCACAACTTCTTAATGGATGTGGGCACTAAACGTTTCAGAGTGTAGGGCTCAGGTTCCTGTAGCATTAATTGCATGTACTAAGACCATTAGATAGCAGTAAGTAAAGAGCAGAGATGTGTGTTTGATATTCATTCCAAGAGATATGAATACAAGCACCCCTGCACAGGTGCCCTGTTGTGTCCATCAATATCAGTGTCGTGCCAATCACAGCAGTAATCCCTCTGGTGCTTCCCCATCTCTCCCCACAGCCAACTAACTGTTCAGCAGCTGAGTGGAGAGACTTGTAAGTGGACTGTGCTGGTTCGAGGACACCTGTGCTGGCATGCTTCGTATTCGTATCCTCTCGATATGAATATGAACCACAACTCTCTAGTAAAGAGATACTTTTTTTTAAAGAAAAGAGAAATAAAAGTTGAATCTCACTTTTACTTCAGCATGGTCGGGAGGTTCTTTGTTAACTCCACAGTCTCCTTCACTCTCCTCTTATTTTTATTTTCATTTATATGCCAATCTTCTGTCAGAAGACACCCAGGGGAATATACATTACAATTGAGGCCACCATTGCCTATAAAACAAACATAGCAATCAAATGATGAAATATTTCACATAAACATTAAAAATATAAATAAGGCAAAACAACAACTTAAGGCCCGCCAAGCAATGTCACCTTATACTGTATATAATGGCAGGATTCCAGTAGTGAGTGACAGGTAGAGTTGAAACACTGGGGATTTGACGACTCAACCCTTCTGTAAGTTCCACTCTAGTTGCAGGTTAATCTAAGCCATTATCACATAAAGCTTCATGGTGTCAAGATTGCAAAATTGGACTACTGGGCAGAGAAAAATCGTAACGCCCCCACACTCACCTATCGGGGAGAGCAGTTACAGTTTCAATTTTGTGTAAATAAAGTATTATATGATTAAGAGTAGAAGAATTGTAACTCTGGAAATGTGAAATGTAATTGTAGCATGGATGTTTGAGCAGTACTGAGCTGATTGATAGAAGTTACTTTAGGACAAAGAGATGTAACCTTTTAAAAGGGAAGGGCAAGTAACCATTTAAGTAGCAATGTATTGAATGTCTATTAGATGTAACAGCACAATACTGTGTACATGTAAAAGTCTATTGGGACTGCAACTGTAACGTCTGCAAGGTATGCATGGAGCTTGTTACTAAAGAAGACTCAATGAGAAAATAGATTGAGTCTACTAGCTTGAAGAAAAGAACTAAGAATTAATGTTACTGTTTCCTTTTATCAGCAAATGTTCACTTGGATAGGAAAGCCTATGAGATTTTGCATTAGCCTGCTAGTATTGGATTCAGCTTGGTTAGGAGAAAAATGTAAACAAAGATGTATAAACATCTTTCCCTATAAAAGGGCTAGTGTAATATAAGTCAGCCAGCCAACAAAGAGTCAGCTAAGTCAGTTGGGCCACAACAGAGCCAAGCCAAGCTGAGCTAAGAAGCCTGGATAGGAGGGGATTGGGGGCAGGAGGGGGGAAAACCAACAGCTGCAGAGACAGCAGCACAGATGTAACACCCAGAAATCATGGAATTTCTTCCATAGATTTTAACTGGCAGATGACTGGGAGAGCATGTAGAAAACTTAGTATGTTTCACATGTGTGCCAAAATGTGTTAAAATACTAAGAAATGTATTTCTGCTCTTTATTGATTTTTACTTTTTTTGCAAGATGTGCATTTTAAGGCTATAAACTCTTGAATTTTTGGATTGGATTGAAATTGAATGAGATTTAAGTTTTTGCCTAACTTTGTTTAGCTAAAAGCTTATGACTGAAATATATTTGTCTGACTTAAGCATTTGCTTACCATTTCAGTTCCATTTTCATATATTTTAAAGCATTGGTACCTACAGCTTTGCTCATATTGAAGAGTGATATTTAGAGATGGGATATTTTTTATCAATGTTGTATAGATTTTATCCATATAGAAATGTGGATGAAACAGTGATTTATTCTCATTCTCTGAGGTGAGATGGAGCATGTATGGAAGCTACAATCTTGCCAGGAGACAAGATTGATTAATTACTGCAATTTGGCATTTTTGACAAGCCAAGCAGGAACAAGTAAATGAAATATGCCTTGATTATCTAGTTCACACTTTTATTTAGCTTTTTAATGGATAAATGCTAACTGTTATGGACCATCACATGCTCAGGTTACCAAGGGATGTAATAAGGTTCTATAGTGTTCTGAGGCCTTGTTTGAGTATCATTCTTTTGACCCTGACAATGGCATAGGTGGTGAAATAGCAATTTAAGAACATCCAAAGGCCTGCCAAAATAATTCCACCTTACATTCCTTCCTGAATCCCTGCAGGGATGTCATACTTCATCATAAGAAAAATATATTTTCTGATCTATTCAAACTGAACAACTTCAACTATTGGCACCCGCAGAAGGGCAGTTCTAGATTATATCCATTGTGACAAAGACTCGTGTTGATAGAGGTAGTCCAGTCTTCTCCTAGACCTAGAGTGATCTCAGGAGACAGTTTTTTTTTTTAACTTTTTCATTACCTTAGTCTAAATATTAGGCCTGCATTATAATAGCTCCTGTTCCCTGTAATAATATGAGGGCATCTTCAGGGACACATGTGGGTAGATGAGGTCCAGTCCAATCATTAGTCAGAGTGATATTAAGTGATGCCACTTTGAGGCATGTTAAAAGAGTGTAAATTACTTAATTTGTTATTTTCAGATTTATTTTAATGTCCATGTTGGGAAAAAGTGCTTCTGGAATTTTCTGCCTCATGATGTTAAAATAAATTGTGGATGCTGTAAACCTTGACGGGGTGTGGCAAAAGCACCATGTGCTGCTTTACCTCAGAAAACACAGTGTCTTTAGCCAAACTTGGATTAGTTCACTTACAGAGTCACAAAGGTAAAAGATGCTTGACCAACATAAAATCCACTCCAGCTATTGAAGCACCCCCACAGGTTTTTGGTAGTGCTCAGCAAACAGCAAAAAATAGAAAGCAGATCACCTAAGATAAACTGTGATCCATCACAAATTATGCAGATCTGCTGAAAAAAATAGAAAAGTGCTGCTGTGCTGAGGTGTTTAAAATGCTGGCCAGCAGTGCTGGGGGTCTGGGTTCAAATCCTCCTTTAGGCATGAAGCCAATTGAGTGGTCTTGTGCCAGTCAAGGCTGTCTTCTAGTGTAAAGTAACACAGACAGTTGTTGTGAAGGTACAAAAAGAATGATAATTTTAAAATTCAAAGATTGTTACTTTTTATTTCCTTTTCATATGCACATACAATGTTTCTCACTGCAGACTTGAATGAATGCAATGCTGAAAATGGAGGCTGTCAGGATCAATGCTGCAATATAGTTGGCAGCTACTACTGCAAATGTCCTGCTGGCCAGAAAGTTGGAGAAGACGGAATATCTTGTCAAGGTAACAATGTAGGCAGTGGTCTTTTGTTGTTGCTGACTTTGTAACTTGAAACAATTCACTGTTAGTAGTTAATGACATTTACACTCTTCCAGCATAGAATTATGATGATGATGATTCTTATTGTTGTTGTTTTGTTTTTGTTGTTGTTTTATTTTTGTTGTTATTGTTGTTATTATTATGCCACGTTTCACCCAACAAGGGATCCAAAGTGGCTCACAACATTAAAACTCACACAATTTAAAAACACAGTAAGTTAAATATTTAAAGATAAATTAAACAATAGACTATTTTAAAATACAATTAAAAGATTAAAACATGAAAACATTAAAAAAGATTAAAAATTTCTGCTGATATGGGGTTCAGGGATTCAGTTACATGTGTTAAAAGCCTGCCTGAAGAGATGGGTCTTTAGCTTTTTTCGGAAGGATAACAGGGAAGGGGCCATCCTGATTTCCCAAAGGAGAGCATTCCATGGCCTAGGAGATGCCACCGAGAAGGCCCTCTCCCGTGTCCCCATCAGCTGTGCTTGTGCTGGCAATGGGAGTGAGAGGAGGGTCTCCTCTGTCGATCTTAATCACCAAGAAGACACATATAGGGAGATACGGTCCTTCAGGTAGCCTGGACCCAAGCTGTATAGGGCTTTATATAGGTAATGACCAACACTTTGAATTGGGCCTGGAAACAGACTGGTAGCCAGTGCAGTTCTTGTAACAGGTGCGTTATATGCTCCCTATAGCTGGCCCCAGTCAGTAGTCTGGCTGCAGAGTTTTGCACCAGTTTCTGAACTTTCTTCAAAGGCAGCCCCACATAGAGCGTGTTACAGTAATCCAGACAGGATGTAACTAAGGCATGTGTCACTGTAGCCAGATCCAACTTCTCAAGGAACGGGCGCAGTTGGCACACCAGCTTTAGCTGTGCGACTGCACTCCTGGACACATGACAATAGTATTTGGACCGTAATTTATAAATTAATTCCTATTTTACCTTTCTGAGGAGAATGGTGCTCGTGGAGGCTAACACTAACATCTGAGATAAGAACAAATGTGATTAAAACAGAAAAGACACACCAACTCCCTTCAGCTCTAATCCATTTTAGATGCCCACGGGCCTGTTTGAATAAAAGGTGAATAGAAAACAGGCAGTCTCCAGTCTTCCATAGCAGGGCTTCCACATCCCGGAAGCAGCCCTAACCCTAAACCCCTCTTGTGTCTCCACCAGTATGCATTTGAGGATGGCATAATTTAGAGAAGGGCTTCCCTTAAAGATTTTAAAACATAGAGCTGTAAGAGCGGGGGAGAAGGAGCACTCCGATTAGCCTAGTCCCAACCTATATCACACTTCATTGGTCATAACTAGCCCTTGGAATAGTGCTCAGAAACAGAGCAGTAAGCAGTGACTCAGACATACCAAAGAGCTTACATTCACTTCTGTAATTTTTACATGTTTTGAAAATTCCTACGCGTTCTTTTTGCTAAAAATGGCATTTGTAAGGTTAACACACATCTTGGTTGAGAGCTAAATTTTGGGACTTAAAAGCGAATTACTGCCGTTGGGTTGCGGGGCTTGCTGTTGCCAGGCGTACAACTTTATATCAGCCCTCAGGGAACCTCTTAAGTAATCTTAATGGTTGAAGGCAATACATTTTGGACATTTTAAGCACTTCTAAAATAAAACATAGTGATTACAATGATGATCCAGTAATAGAATATCACTTGCCAATGTAAAAGATGGAACTAGTACTTGTCATGCAGTGGTGGCAGAGCTGGTCTTCTTATCTCCCCTCACTTGCTCCAGTAACACTTGAGTTTTCATCATCTGTTGTGCCCTATGTAGCTGAGTTTTCATCAGATAATAAAGACCAAGACAACCTTCTAAGCAGAAGGAAACCAAAACAGAAGAGGGCCCAGATGGTTGACTTCTCCAGAATCATGGGAAATAGAAATGGAGGGAGTACCAGGGAAGATCCAGGTCCTCTAGGAGACAATAACAGCTTGATGAATGAACAACTCCCCCCTCATCCCCATCTTCATCCCCCACCCCAGAGAATGTCTATAGCTCAAGGAGAACACAACAGAGGAGAAGTCAGCACTTCCAAGGTCAACTACCTGCAGTAAATAATTAAGTAAAGCCAGATGAAGAAAGGAAACCTCCTACCTCAAAGACAAAAAAATATAGCTGTCCCAGCTAGAGACAACAAATGTATCTGGACCGAGGACCCATTACTACCTTCCTCATTTTGGACCTGTCTGAAGTTTTGCGAAACAACTTGACTTATATATGACAATGATGTTCTCTACTTCCTAGTTAACCTGTCACCTTGGAAAGTAAGTGATTTACAGATTGACTCCTTGACTTCAGACACTTGAATATTCTTTGTATACCCCGGGGAAACACTGAGCAACCCAAAATGGCCTTGGAGCCATATCATCTAGCTATTAACACTTCCCCTTCCTCAAACAAGATATCATGGTTTATGCTGACCATGTTGTTATGCCACACCTAATCTGGATGGCAGAGGTCTGGGTGTAAGGAATGGTCAGGACAGTAAAGTATCTGAAGTTCTTAACATTCAACCTCTTAGAGCCCCATTTTGTAACAGTCTGGTTCTAGGATGCAAGTTTTCTAACCCTTTTTATCTGTGATGTATTCAGATAAGACTGGTAGTGTTGCAGCGTTTTGAATTTCTGGTAAAAGAAAAAAAAACGTTTGCTATACAGTAGAAGCACAGAGATCCACAGAGCAACAAAGCTACAAGGTTCCCAGGTAGTCCAGCCCTTTCTAAGCTCTCAATAACTCAGTAGTAAAAAGAATAAAAATCTTTCATTACTTACTGTTGTGAATAGATCAACAGCAAACTAAAGAACAACCCCTTCCAACAGACAAAGAAAAGGAACAGTACTCAGCAGAGAGGAGGAGCTCTCAGAGGCGGGAAGAAACAATTGGATATTATCGGATAGATTGACAGCCACACCATCCCAGAAAGGTCCCTCCCACTCAAACTGCAGGCAGCATGCAACTTTGCAAAACCTCCAACATTCAGCAGACTTTCTTTTCATTCTTTTTTCTGTGTTTGGTGTGTGTGTGTATGTGTTTCAGATGCTAGCAAATCTTTCTTAGTCAGATATTTTACTCTACGTGAAGTGAACTACTTCTAGTTTGCAGTGTTTATTTTGCCTGAAGTTACTTTCTCGGTTTGGGTTGAATTAGAGCCTGCAGTTGATTCGACAGAAGGAAAGGATCCTTAGGAATTTCCCCCCTGTGTAGCTGCTCCCTATGTTAGCCATGACTACTTATGATGTTGCCTGGTAGTATCCGAATGCAGATACTCTTCTTAATGTCACAAGCACGAAGGACTTTGGATCTAATAAGTCTAAAATTCAGCTGAGCAGTCTTGTACATCAATGTGCTTTAAAAGTACTGAATAGCTTGTTATGGAAACTAGGGGGGAAAAGAACATATATAGTTAATTTTTCTTCTTCTAAGGGAGAACAGTGTCTCATTGTTGTGACTGCTGGATCTGTGATCAGGTGCTCTGGCTTGACATTTGTGATATATCTTGAGAGTGTTCACCATTCCCTGGTGACTCACGTCTAGCTTACAAACAAGTTCGTTTTAGCTAGGAGATCTTTGCTATCTGCCCTACATATATCCAATCCAGCTTTTTAGCTTTAAGACAGAGAAACAGTAATTGGTGCCTAGATAGCAAAGCACTTGCTAACTTCTTGAAAAAACATATAGTTATTTTCATAACTCTACTTATTACTTTTATTAATAGTGTTTTGAGCATGCATTCCACAAATAATCACCAGGGTAGATCTGCTGATTAATTGTGTGCCATAGAAGTCAGTTATGACTTATAGTAACCCTTTCCAGAGTTTCTAGGTAGAGAGTACTCAGAAATGGCTTACCATCCCCTTCTTCTGCGACTGTGCAACTTGCCCAAGGCCACACAGGCTGGATCTTCTGGGAGGCACAGTGGGGAATTGAACCCCCAACCTCTAGCTCTGCAAGCAGATACCTAACTCACCAAGCTACCCAGTCAGCTAGATCTGTTGATAGATAATGATCATTATGTCCAGCTTCTAAGTTCCCTTGAAACAGAACATCCAGATGAAACAGACAAATAATTAATTGGATGATGGCTATTGTTGTAGTCAACAACCTGGTCCTCCCTATTTTGGACCAGAAGTCATGCAATCATTTGCCACTGGCTGAGTTGCTTTGAGATGATGGGAATCGTAAGCCAAGACATCTGGAGGGTATGCTGCGTGGCTTACCCCTGCTTTATTTTTACAAATCACTGGATTTGTAAAAATCCTGGGATGGTGGTAGTGGAAATCCTGGATTTGTAAACATCACTGAGGGGAGAAGTGTTTTTCTCTCCTTCCCCTCCCCACCCCCTGGGACAGATTTTTTGAATTCTCCAGCAAAAATTTTCCAGCTTTGGGAAATGGAGGGAGGAAAAATACTTGGCTGAAATATTCTGTTTTGGTGCGAGTGAAATGACTTCCAAGGTAAGGTTTTATTCATTCAGAATATCAGAAATAATATCAGATTTGTTCAAAATACGAGGAATAATATCATTAATGAATCTCTGTTTCCGTTTTTGCTACCTGGAGGGGTCCCTTACCTGGGTGTGAGGGGTGTAGGATGGTATCCCCCCTTCTTAAACCAGCAGCAGCCCATATTTTTCAAAAACTGCTCTCTGCTATTTTCTCTACCATTCTTTCACTTTAATTGCAGAAAAGCCTGTAGGCTTGTCTGCCTAGTTTAACTCATCCGTTCTTTTTATTTTATGGAATCGTTAAGAAATTATGTGTACTACAATATAAATATTTGTTGCAGTTGAATTATATCAGCTATTCTTCTTTCCCCAGTTGGAAAGCAGAGGCGTTAACTCCAGTGAAATGCTACCAGCTGCCATTGATGAGCTTGGAAGGCCGGCCTTCCTTCCTTCCTTCCTTCCTTCCTTCCTTCCTTCCTTCCTTCCTATTGAGGATTTCCAGTCACATCTCACACAGCTTTGTTTTCACTGGTTAATATAATTCACAGATCCAGAAATATAGAAAACAAGCCCCAAATCTAGCTAACATTTCAAATTATTAGCATGTTGGCTCGATATTATTACAACATATAAGTGTAGCTGCATTTCCAATCCATCATTGCTTTAATGAATAAGATTTTCCAGCTTGTGAAATTTAGTCAATCCTTAAGTCTCTGGATACCCATTTTTTTCTGAACATAAAGCTTTATCCATCATAGTACCACTTATTGTTCTATTGTATTTTGAAAGCTGCTTCTTACTGTGTCACAATGGTGACCATTTGTGACCACCCATCTGGCAGGAATCTCATGTTCTGGAGTTTCAAGGAAAGGAATGCCTTGTGTATTATCCGGAGATAAACAGTAACTTCCCATGGGAAAAAAATCCCAAGTCTGACGGCTTTAGGAAGACATGAGATAATAATGGAAGTTGCTCCTAACCTCATTAAGGGGGACCATATTGATGTAATCCTATTTGTTACACCAATAAAGTGACTTTGTTCCTGTTTATTTCCCAGCTTTCGATATACCACTTACATCACAGTAGTGACAAGGATAACTACACTACTTCTGGTCTGTTACTTCCAAACTCATTAGCAGAGTTTGGAAGTAACAGAATTACAGAATTCTTTGAAAATATAAGAATTACTTCCTTACCACTGGCTGGCCTTGGTCCATAGACACAGAATAAGCTGAGATGACAATTAGAGAGAATAAGATACAAAAAGGCTACCCTTCCTAGCTGAGAATTACAAGCATCTCACTGAACGGCAGCTCCAAGAATTCATTAGGATGGATCTATAACAGTTAAAGTGATATCAAAGTGATATACCTGCATAATGCTGTTACACTTTAGGTTCATTGCCAAGGCTGCTGGTAAACCAACTGGAAATCCCCATTTGGAGGCTTCCTGGCGGAAGTGATGATTTGGTCATCAAAAGATGTTATGTCCAAAGATGGGTTAGATAACTCAGTGAGGTGGGTTGCTGTTCTAGAAAGCCAGTGTTTGAGAGTTTAATTCTTTATTGTTCTTTGTGAGAGAAGGCCTTCGGCAAACTGTACAGTCCCAGACCCCCCCCCCCCCCAAAGAAGAAGGAAATGGTAAGCCGCTTCTGTGTATTCTGTGCTTGGAAACTCTGGAAAGGGGGTCACCATAATTATATAATTAATTAATTGACTTTCTAAACATACAGAAAGGCAGCTTCTTCTATTCAATTGCTGCAGACAACATACTGGCCAATTTATTTCTGTAACGAACAAGGAATTTAGACTATGTCACCGGCTTTGGGATCCTCTGAGTCCGGGCTGTAATGAGCTTTCCACCCACCCAATGTTGGTCTAACTTTATATTGTGCAAGCTGGATGGCATCATTATCCAGCCATGGTTATCTTTGATTTAGTTTGAGGACCTCTGGAAATCCATTTTGCAGAAGCCTTAGGATAGTGGGGGAGCCTTTAATAATAGAAAATCAGTGCTGAACCTCATCTGGTGATCTCAAAATGGCAATGACAATCCAGCAATGATTTTCTGATACTAAAGGCTCACACACCCTGTCCTGAGGCTCCTGAAGTCTTCTCAAGGGCGAAAAGGATCCCTAGGGAACCTCGAAACCTGAGAATGGGGGACAGGAAGCTTTTAATTTGTTTTAATTTAATATATTCCTCTCAGGATGATGAGGCCATCCAGTTTAAGCAACGTAAATTTGCAGCAACAGGATTTCAGCGAACGTTTTCTACAACATAACGTAAAAACATAAGAAGAGCCCTGCTGGATCAGGCCAAGGGCCCATCTAGCCCAGCTTCCTGTATCTCACAGTGGCCCCACCAGCTGCCTCTGGGAGCACATACGACAATTAGATACCTGCCTCATGAGACCCTTCCCCTGCATCTGGCATTTGGAGGTACCTTCCTTCTAAGTCTGGAAATTATACATACCCATTGTGGCTTGTAACCTCAGATCGATTTTTCGTCCATAAAATTATCCAATCCCCTTTTAAGGGAATCTAGGCCAGATTCCATCGCCACATCCTGTGGCAAAATGTTCCACAGACTAACAACACACTGGGTAAAGAAATACTTTCTTTTGTCTGTTCTCACTCTCTGAAAACTCAGTTTGAGTGGACGTCCCCTGGTTCTGGTACTACATGAGAGGGAAAAGAGCTTCCCTCTATCCAGTTTATCTGTCCCCTGCATGATTTTATACGTCTCAGTCATGTCCCCCCTCAGGTGTCTTTTCCCTAGACTAAACAGCCCCAAATGCTGCAGCCTTTCCTCATAAGGGAGGTGCCCCAGCCCAGTCACCATTTCAGTCATTCTCTTCTGCACCTTTTCCAGGTCCACTATGTCATTTTTGAGGTCTGTATGTCTCCAGGTGATGCCTTACATTGTTTTGTACAATGGCATTATAACATTGGCTGTTTTATTTTTCAATTCCCTTTTTAATGATACCTAGCATGGGATTGCCCTTCTTCACTGCTGCTGTACACTGGACTGACACTTTCATCGAGCTGTCCATGGGCACACCAAGATCTCTTTCTTGAACCGTCACAGACAGCTCAGAACCCATCAGCTGATAAATAAATTTTGATATATTTTTTTGCCCCAGTGTGCATTGCTTTACATTTTCTTATACTGAAATGCAGAAATACTTGATATATTGGACAAGATGGTAATGGGTTGTCAACAAAATTGCAAAACCAAGTGGATGAAGAGCATCATGGTTGAGCTTCTCTGTAACAAATGACATTCATTTTATTTTTACTTAACAGGTTTGTGACTTTATTTACAAGGGCCTTGCTTCCAACTGCATTAGGACTAAATGGGGCAATATAAGCTTCAAGTGATGGACAGGTATATGGCTGTTAAGTGCTGGGAGTGTATCTATTTTTTTAAAAAAATCAACCTGAGTCCTACATTTGGAGATATATCAACAGTTCCATTCACTGAGGAGGTCCATGATGACAGTTTAAGAATGTGTTCCATAATTTCTAGTTTATATAATCCTTAAAACTTTCATCTGTCTCACTACTGGAATGGACAGTTCTTAAAACGTGGAAGTAAATTCCAGATGCAAAGTTAATTCCAGCTTAGTGAAGTAATGTGTAGCTGAATTATAACACTGGAGGGAGTGGATTGATAAGCCTTTCAAAAGCAATTCAGCATCTGTTATGTTATGACAGTTTTATCGCCTGTATCCCACTGCTTAGACAAACAGTTGTTAAGCGTATGTATGACAAACTTCATAAAATGGGATTCAGTTTAATATCCAGCAAAGTCTTTCTCATTGTAGTGATCTTTAAACCTTCACACTGGGATTCTGTTCTGTGTTCACAGACTTTGCTAGCATTAGCACTAAATGACCAGATTTAGAAACCTGTTTTGTAATTGGATATTTTATGAAATAAGATGTCCTTGGGGTAAGGCAAAGGAAGGGCAGCACATGTTCCTTCAGACTAGCTTGTGACAAACATAAACAACCCCCAGCATGACTAGGTTGGAAGAGGGACACTTAGACAATAGAAGCTTGGTTTATATTTAAGTGTTTGCAGAATGAGAGCCAGTGTGGTATATTTGACAGAATGATAAACTTTGGGACTGTCCAGACAAGAGAATTTGGAGTGATCTGCTTTGTGCTTAAAAGGTTCTCATCTTCAGTGCAATATATTTTATATCTCATTTAAGCTGTCCTTCCATTCACACTAGAGATGTTTATTTTCCTGTGAGAAGAATCCAAACAGATCTTTGGATCATGAGCAAGGTTTACCTGGTTTACTCACAAGTAAGGAGGCAACGTGGGGACGTGGTGGCGCTGCGGGTTAAACCACAGAAGCCTCTGTGCTGCAAGGTCACAAGATCTATAGTCATAAGATCGAATCCACGCAATGCAGGGAGCTCCCGTTGCTTGTCCCAGTTTCTACTAACCTAGCAGTTCAAAAGCATGTAAATGCAAGTAGATTAATAGGTACCACCACGGTGGGAAGGTAACGGTGTTCTGTGTCTAGTCACGCTGGCCACATGACCACGGAAACTGCCTCTGGACAAACGCTGGCTCTATGGCTTGGAAACGGGGATGAGCATCGCACCCTAGAATCAGACACGACTGGACTAAATGTCAAGGGGAACCTTTACCCTAAGGAGGCGACAGCAGCTAAGGGCAGTGGTGGCGGAAGGGGAAACACTGAGGTAATAAAAGGGAAATAATTGCTCTTTTTCTTCCTTTTTCTTCATCTAGGGCTCTGCTGGGGCTTCACTGACTTGTGGGAGTGGAGCCCATGGTGTTGACTAGCTCCCTCCACACCTTTTCCTACACCTGTCATTCCGTGTGTATGTGTGTGTGTGTGTGTGTGTGTGTTAAATAAAGTAACTGGCATATCGAAATAGCAATGCATGATATTAGAATTTTGCTGCATCAGGCAAATATTAAAAAAGAAGACAATGAAAATAGAAGAGGGTGTTTCTCCATCCTCTCTTTTGATGTCACAACCCACCTAATATGTCACAGGCTTGTCTGCTCAGTTAATGCCACCCACTGCTCCATTTGGGTGTGAACTAGCCATCTACACGGGCTATACAACAGGACAATTAGGAACATGCTGAATTGTACAAAACAAAAAGAAAAATCAGGAGGCCCTAGCCCTATGCTAGAAAGGGGTGGGACAGCTCTTAAAGGGTCAGGATGGATTGATCAAGGTAAAAACATGTGTGGATGCTGTGATTTGTACCAAACCTTACCAACAGCGATCCAAACAGTGATCTATATACCTGCTTAAACAGGCCGTAAGACACAGGACACTTCATTTCAAATCCTTGCTTGGCCATGGAAACAATGGGGTGACAATGGTAACATCACTCCTTAAATGACTCACATACCTTGAAAACCCTGTTAGGATTGCCAGAAATCAGAAATGTTAGCATGTAACCATATTTATGGAGCACTTCAGTTCTTCAGCTGCTGGAAGCAGAGAAAAATGGCAACAGATAAACACAAGATCTAGTCACATGACATCTCACAAGCCTGTTTTTTTGTTGGCCCCAGGCGCCCTGGTTTCCTTAGTGTTAAAAGGTGAATTGCTGCTCCTAGGAGCCTCCACAAGTGCTGGTTCACATTTTGAAAAGATCACACCACACCTCTTTGCACAATGTAACACCAAAACATATTTTGCAAAACAGGAAAGTGGACTCGCAGCTATTTCCAGTTTTCTTCCTTCCTTCTTGGGTGTTTTTTATGCTCTATATGGCAAAGTGCCAAGGTCGTCACTCCTCAGATAGGCCACTCTGTAAGTAAATACTGTCTAACAATTAACGCCCATCCAGTTTCAGAGACAAGAAACCAGACTTGAGAAAAACAGGAACAGAAAACTGTGTAGCAATTCCTCTTGGATTCCTAATTGAATCCAACGGTAAGCCCCATGACTCCAGCGGCAATGAATCAGAATGGGAACCTTGGTAGTTTGCCTTTTTTTGTTGTGCATTTCAGTGGAAGCAAGGCTTCTTCATCATTAGTACAGTTCTGTGTAGTGTGCAGCGTGTTTTTATGATTCTTGCACATCAAGAGGCTGATGCTGGGAGAGATGCACAGCAAGGCCAAAGGTGGTCTGGAGTTCAGTCCCAGGTTTCCTTGTTTTGCACTGAATTTTGTATCTCCTCTCATCCCTCTGAGTTCAGACCTTGTATCGTACATGTTTACAGAGACGCTCGCTGTACGTCTTTGTTTCTGGAAGATAGATTGATATGACAGGTTTTGTCCACTGTGATGTGACTTTTTACAGTGTCCTCAGGGCAAATCCGTGTAAGTTAGAAGCCCGCAACAGGACCTGGTATTATAAATAGGCTTTGTTAAACCTGTCATAATTTACCACCTCACCAAGGACTGAAGCTTTTCATGACCTAGTTTTGCATGCATTTCCACCATGAAACAATTGCAAATAGCACCTTAAGGTGTCTACGGCACAATTTATATTTATAGCCCAATCCCAGTTATTGCAAGTTTAAATAGAAGTCAAGTCTCAGCTGGTGACCAATGGTCTGTTTCTCTTTCTCCAACATTCAGGCTTTTCAACGTTCAGTCTCTTTCTGCTCCAACTATTGCTACATTGTGAATTTTTTTTTAAAAAAACAAAGGCCAAATGACATTGGCCCACAATTTGCACTGGCCAGACAAGATATATGTAGTTATTTCCAGCTTGTAGAGGACCAGGTTGCTCCCACCTGCTGTACAGTTGTAAAGACGAGGAATGTCTCTAGGAGAAAAGAAAGAAGTGACAACTTGAATTAAGCACTGACATCACTGTAAACACAGGGATTCAAAGCCGATCATCAAAGAATTAAGTGTCCAAAGCCCTGAGTCTGGATAGACAAATCTGTCCATTTTAGTTTCTTCCAGAATGGATTCTATTTTGAAATCTCAAGTTCTTTTCATAATATAAATGTTCGAATTTTTTTGGAAACTCCTCAGAAAAAAACATGGAAACTGATTTTTTTTTTCTCCCCACTCATTTCTAGTATATATAAGATTGTATCCTTCAGATGAGTTTCCATATATAACACATTTATATTAGCGAGAACTTTTTCTTTGTGAAGAAAACTTAATAAGAACTTTTGCACTCAGTACATTCCATATTCTGATTTCTTCAGTGAACAGCACAAGCTCAAAATAGACATGTCTCTTCACATAGGTAAGCTTCAGAAATTAGCTAAAAAGTTCATGATCCTGGTTAGCTCCCTTCAGTGGATTGTTGTTTCTAATTTAGATCATCACATTTTCTTCGATCAAATTTCCTGAAGGTGGAGATGAGTGATGACCCTGTGATCGCTTGTTGATGAAAAGGATATTTTGTTTTACTGATTAGTGTCGTATCTGTATCCCTATACATTTTCAGGATGGGGGAAAGAATCTTCAGTGTAGTTGGTAATTATTCCATTTTAAAAACCCGTACTGTTTTGGACTGTTTAATTAAGTCAGGGTCTTAAAACTATGCATTAACCACAGTTTGCAAGTGACTAGTGAAATATAACTAGCTCTTTGTAGTATTATTTTCCAGTCTGAAAAGGTATAACTTAGTTACTTTACAATTGTAACTTAAGAACCAATGGCTTTCCTCCTTTTTAAAAAAAGTTCATTAAAGGTTTCGTTAAACAGTTTTATAGCTACAGAGATGGGACTTCAATAAATGGTGGGAAAGGACTCCCATGTGATTAAAGGGCCTCTGCTGCTGACTGACACTCTTCTGTAGACGTCAAAGAGATCACAGAGTTAATGAAAGAAAGTGTTGTAAAGGGTATATCTTTAAGAAAAAACATTTTGCTTCAAATTGATTCCCCCTCTCTTTTAGGAATTATATTGAATTTTAACCATGAAATTGTCTGTTCAAAGCCCAAGTGGCGTGCATGAGATTACTGATTTGGCTATTCACTTAGGTTCCGTTCTCTTAAGTGTTAAACTGTAATGATGATGAAGCTTTGAAACCACGCTAAACTCTTACCTGATTTGTGTCCAAAATGCCTGTCCTTCCCTCCTTCCATCCTTCCGTCCTTCTACTTTTATACTTCCTGATTAGTTTGAGGCACTACTCTGTGTGTTTAACAAACAGATAAAACAAATAGCCTGGATAGTTCACTGACTTAGGTATCTGGCTGCAGAGCCAGAGATTGGCAGTTAAATTGTCCATTATGCCTCCTAGGGGAAGAATCAGCTTGTGTAGCTATGGGCAAACTGCACAGTCTCAGGAAGTCCCTTGAAGAAGGGAATGGTAAACTACTTCTGAGTATTCTCTTCCTAGAAAACCCTGGAAGGTCAGAATTGAATTACAGCTTGCAAATAGTATTATTATTAATGAGAAACTATTGCCCTAAAAAGTTCACTGATGCTGTGTGCAGAGATGCAAGTAAATGCAGCCAATAATTTACAATTATAAAGGTTGAAATGTTGCATTGATTTATATATGAATAATGAAAAGGCAAAGTCAGGTGGGAACCCAAGATGAATAGTGCATTATTAGGAGACCTTATCTTTCAGCACTGCATGAATTTTAAAGAAGGCCATAGTTCATTCCTTTTTATTTGTTTCAGTGCTTGTATCTCACCTTTACACCATGTTTTCAGGGTTGCTTATGTGTGCAATAATAAAACAGTGGACTGTTAAAACTTATAATTTTAAAAACGCAGAAGTTGCTAACATCAATATGGTCAATATGGTCAGTTTAGAGCTGAATTGTCCACCTTCTTGGCTCTGTCACATGTTAGAGACATCTTTCTTGGTGTTTCTAATATTTTATAAATTATAGTTCTGATGAAATCTAATTAAATAACCATATTCAGTGTAACATCATGTAAATAATTAAATCTAAACAATAAACAAACAGTGTGATGATATTCTAGAACTATGAACCTTGTGTTTCTTCATTATGATTTGTTTACAATGAGTAGAGAACTATGATGTTACACTGAATATGGCTATTTGATTTGGTTGCATCCGGACATTTCTCTCATACTCACATCTAACGTAGTGTTGAAACCAGGAGTTAGTCTCCTGCAATACTGTAGCAAGTCAAAGTTTTAACGCCAGTAACCGTGACATGAGAGAGAGTTCAAATGATTGCTGGTTTATTTAGCTAAATAAAAGGTGGACAGAAGTCATGTCTCCATGTGTAGGCAAGAAAAAACGTGCCATGCACAGTAAGATCGGGACTTTTATAACACTGGTTACACAAGGGAATGGGAGGAGAAATTGGTGGTTCATGGTAGAAGGAAATGGGAGTAGAAATGGGTGGAAATGGGTGGTTCATGACCTATTAGCAGAAGGGATGAGATTACAAAGGAATCCAAACTTTATCGGAGTGGGAATCACAGAAGAGACAGAATGTCTATAGACAGCATTTATGGAAATACATGATTACATTGTTGTATTGTTCTGATGGGAAAGCAGTTTATTATATTGCAAAGAGGTTACAAGGTTGGGTGGAAAGGAGACTTCCAAAGTAATAGGAAAAAGGTATTGTGCAGGGAGACTGTCCAGGTTCCAGAGTTCAATTTGCATAAGATTGGTCCTGGTATTTGCTGGGGGAAGAGAGACAAAACCAAGCCATCCTGCTGGTGGAAGGAAGCAACCCCTGCTGTGTCTGTTTGCTTCTCCAATCTAGATGGAATGCGAGATAACCCGGTCTGATCAAAGCTATGTTGTTCTTGTGTGTGCTTTTGTGTGCATGCTCCCATCAGTAGCACAGCAAGGTCACTTTGTTTATGTCCATGCTTTTGCCCAGTCACAGTGAAAAGTAGGGGGAAACACAAATTCTTTCTAAAAATTGTTCCTTGATATTGGCTGGCAAACCATCGATTCACTTCTTAACTGTGTCATTTGACAAAGGTATTAATGACAGGTCCTTGGCAGCTTTCTCATTGATCAATGCAAAAAAATCATGATTTTTGCAGCAGGTAATATAAGTTCTTCAGCTAGTGTGTGATTTTCCACACACAATAGCTCGCTGCATTTTCATTGGTACAATCAATTGCAGTCCTTCCCCTCCTTTTTCTTACTTTACTTAAGGTCATGCTCCTTACTTTTGAAAAAAAAAAGCTCTTTGTGGAATATTTTTTTTATTTTTAATATTGAGACGTGTTTGAAATTTTGACAGTTTCATAGCCCTATTGGACAATATCTCATAATGCAACGCACATTGTGATAGTAGCTCCTCTTTCAGATCTGTACTTGTGAAGCCAGTTGCCAGATATTCCTTGCTATAATGGCAACATTTTAAAGAAGACTGGAAGAAGCTTCATTTTGCTTTAAACAGGATGCACCCTCATCAACATCGTCAGTTCATTTATATTTCAGATTCAACCAGCAATCCATTCTGAGGTTCAGCCAAAATGTATTGTTACTAAATTCACTGTGATAATATCAAAAAGTCACTTTACCTGATGATAAAAACAGTTTTATTGGAATAAATAGAAGAAGAAACATGATCATGAAGTCCATCTGAACACTCACTCACATTGACACTGACTAATTCTGACTCTCTTTTCCCATAGCTTTTGACTGTCAGTGCAGTAGCAAGAATGTCGTGTGCTGTTCTTGTTTAGTCATTAAGTCGTGTCTGACTCTTAATGACCCCATGGACCAGAGCATGCCAGGCCCTCCTGTCTTCCACTGCCTACTGGAGTTTGGTCAAATTCATGTTGGTAACTTCGGTGACAATGTCCAGCCATCTCATCCGATGTCATCCCCTTCTCCTCTTGCCTTCACATTTTCCCAACATCAGGGGCTTTTACAGGGAGTCTTCTCTTCTCATGAGATCGCCAAAGTATTGGAGCCTCAGCCTCAGGATCTGTCCTTCCAGTGAGCACTCAGGGTTGATTTCTTTCAAAATGGATAGGTTTATTCAAAGAGAACAAACCAGAGGACTCTCAAGAGCCGCCCAGAGACCTCTGGGTAGTTTGGGCGGCATATAAATTGAATAAATAAATAAATAAATAAATAAATAAATAAATAAATAAATAAAGAAATAAAGAAAGAAAGAAAGAAAGAAAGAAAGAAAGAAAGAAAGAAAGAAAGAAAGAAAGAAAGAGTCTCCTCCAGCACCACAATTCAAAAGCATCAGTTCTTTGGTGGTCAGCCTTCTTTATGGTCCAGCTCTCACATCCATAAATCGCTACCAGAAAAACCATAGCTTTGACTATGCGGACCTTTGTTGGCAAGGTGATGTCTCTGCTTTTAAAGATGCTGTCTAGGTTTGTCATCTCTTTCCTCCCAAGAAGGCATCTTTTAATGGCTGCTGTCTCCATCTGCAGTGATCATGGAGCCCAAGAAAATAAAATCTGTCATTGCCTCCATATCTTCCCCTTCTATTTGCCAGGAGGTGATGGGACCAATGGCCATGATCTTAGTTTTTTTGATGTTGAGCTTCAGACCATTTTTTGCGATCTCCTCTTTCACCCTCATTACGAGGTTCTTGAATTCCTCCTCACTTTCTGCCATCAGAGTGGTATCATCTGTATATTGGAGGTTGTTGATATTTCTTCCGGCAATCTTAATTCCGGCTTGGGATTCCTCCAGTCCTGCCTTTCGCGTGATGTATTCTGCATATAAGTTAAATAAGCAGGGAGACAATATACAGCCTTGTCATACTCCTTTCCCAATTTTGAACCAATCAGTTATTCCATATCCAGTTCTAACTGCTGCTTCCTGTCCTACATATAGATATCTCAGGAGATAGATAAGGTGGTCAGGCACTCCCATTTCTTTAAGAACTTGCCATAGTTTGTTGTGGTTGACACAGCCGAAGGCTTTTGCCTTTGTTCTGTCATGTGCTACAGTACAAAAATGAAGATTTTGTTCTATACTTCCTTTTCTTTCTTGCTTTTTTCATTCATTCATTCATTCATTCATTCATTCATTCATTCATTCATTCATTCATTCATTCATTCATTCATTCATTCATTCTGTTTTAACTGCAAAAGATCATAACATTTCTTCAAGCCTTCACGGACTTCCTGCAGACCATAGGTTAAGAACCTACAGTATATTCTATGACATTATGTGTTAGAGCAAAACAGAAAGAAAGCAACTAAGTTGAGAGCCTGAAGTGAATTAAAAACCTTCTTCTTTAGCATTGGCAAACCCCATGCAGAGTTTCTCAAGCTTCCTATTTTTGGCCCTCCAAAGGTACCTCTGTAGATGGAGCCAAAAAAACCCTTGGTATTCCTGTTGTAGTTTATGCAACTGTGAATCCTTGTTAAATTTTTTCCTTCCCCTTCTTTTCTTTTTCTTTCTTTCTGGTGGTTTTGTGTGTGTGTACAAGCGCAGTAAAGAAAAGTTTTTGATTGTTATCTTTAATTAAAGAATAGCATTTCTTGCCAACTAAGGGTCTCAGAGTTTTCTCCAATAATCATTTTAGCCATTTTCTACACTTCTAGATTGTTCTTTAACTATCCGTTATACAGAATGCCAACATTTCCAGTTTCCTAAGTGGCAGTAATTTGTTTGTTTGAAAAGAGAGGAAGAGTTGTTGCCATTGATAAATGGATGTAATCAACTGGGCTATTATCTCTGCAATTATAGGAATACACTTTGCAGTTGTCAAGAATAAATGGATACTCATTTTCAGTGGATAGGAGGAAAACATGTTAGGAGGATTTGCATGGCTGTGGACCTCTGTTAGTTGACTCTGGATGAATTCTCTTCGAATCCATTGGGACTATTCTGACACAAGTCATTTGAGAATTTCAACCATTGTGGATATTGTTTCTAAAAAAGGCAAGCACTAGCTAATGGAAAATTATGAATGCATAAATTATTATTTGTCCTTCAGTGCATTAATGAAAAGTAGCATCAGGGTGTGATACCCTGACATGCATTTTTATCCATTAATGTTTATATTGTTGCTAGGTTTTATCATTTTTATTGAGGTTTTTAATTATATGAGTGTGTGTGTGTGTTTGTGTGTTTGTCTATATGTGTGTGTGCATATGCACTGTAATGTTGTGGGGTTCCAGTGGCTGGATTCCTATTCTACAGCTATGCCTAACTCAGCGTTACACAACTGAAATCTGCAATAGCAGCCAAGGTGGAAATGGTCTCCAAGAAATACTCCCACGGATGCCTTGTGTAACAGTTGCAGTGGATGCCGTGTGACCAACTGCACAATCAAATTGTGCAATTTTTTGTTCCCTGGGCATAACGCCCAGCACCGGTGCCAGGCTTTTTTGCACCCTAGGCAAGACTAACTACTTGCGCCCCCCTCTGACCAATTTTCAAAACAGACAGATTGTAGGAAAAACAGATAGAAAAATTGAAATTGTGAACATTTTATTTTAAAAAGCTGAGAGAACAAGTAATAGAACAGTCTTCAATTTTCTTTCTCAAATACAAAACAGTTTTAACACACAAATCATTTTGAATAATCCTATGAACTGTAATGTCTCTTAAATGTTTCTATTTTTGCCACATCAGAATCTCATTTTGCGTGCCTTCTGTTTTGCAAATTGTGTCACTGATTCCTTCAGGTCAATGGCTGATGCTTTGGCATATTCAATTGATATAGCTGCCAAACCAAATAGTCTACTTTGCAGCATTGTTGAGCATACAGTAAATGTGTTTTTACAAGCTTGAGTTTTGAGAAACTGCATTCACCACTAGCCACTGACACTGGAAGTGTGAGAAGGATCCTTAGAGCAACAGAAACATTAGGCACACTATCCAGGAGTTTTTGGTTCACTATGAAGAGAAGTACTCCTTGTGGTGGTAAAGACTTTGGAAGTCTTCGAGCTATGCTATAAGTTCACAGCATAGATCTTCAGCATCAATATCTTTCCACTGTGCATCAATGATTTTTCCAAATTCTTGCAGGCCTTAAGTACATCTTCAGTACATTTTTTGTTGATCTTGTATATGTCATAAAGGTAAAGGTTCCTCTTGACAATTTGTCCAGTTGTGTCCGTCTTTAGGGGGCGGTGCTCATCTCCATTTCCAACCCATAGAGCTAGCATTTGTCCGAAGACAATCTTCCGTGGTCACGGGAACAGCGTGACTAGACACGGAACACCATTACCTTCCCACCGTGGTGGTACCTATTTCTCTACTCGCATTTTTGCATTTTACATGCTTTTGAACTGCTAGGTTGGCGGGAGCTGAGACAAGCGACGGGGGCTCACTCCGTCATGTGGATTCGATCTTACAACTGCAGGTCTTTTGACCTTGCAGCACAGAGGCTTCTATGGTTCAACCCACAGCGCCACCATGTCCCTTTGTATATGTCATATGGGAAGCTAAACAAGGAATTATATTGTTGTAGATGTTGGAATCTCTCTTCAACAGATTGTATGGCTCCTTGACTCTTTTTCCCTTTTGTTTGCAGAACTGAGCTCCAGAAGGTCATTTTTTATTAGCCATAGCTCTCCTTAGGATGAAGATAACATTTTATATGTTTAAGATCTGTCCAGGGATAAGCCAGAATTGTAGGTAGCAATACCCACTTAGTCTGAGCCAAGCAAGACCAGGAAAAACCTAGGTTTAGGGTGGAGCACTCGATTTCTGAGCAATGTACAGACTTCAGAGCAGCCCACCTGGATGATATTCTGTAAGGGAGTATAAGCACATTTTCAGGCAATTCAGAACAGTGCCCATGGCCATGACTCCAAAGAAGACTGCTTAAAAACTCTAATATAAAAACACATTCAGAATAAATTATTATTAAAAATCACATAATTAAATTTATGGAAAATGACTACCAGGTCACAATTGTAGGAACTGCCCTCATAAGAAAATAAAAGAAGCCATATTGGATTAGACCAATGACCCATCTAGTCCAAAACTCTCTGTCACACAGTGGCCACACAATGGTGTAGAACATGACTAAACCCTCTTATATAGATATACAGTGGTGCCTCGCATTACAATGTTATTTCGTTCCAGCGAAATCGCTGTAGAACGAAAACATCATAAAGCGATTTTAAAAAGCCCAGAGAAATGCATTAAAACCCAATTAATGCATTCTTACGGGCTTGAAACTCACCGTCCAGCGAAGATCATCCATAGCGTGGCCATTTTCGCTGCCTGTGCAGCGAGAAATCCATCCCAGAAAACAGCGGGCGGCCATTTTTTTACCCGGCGGCCATTTTGAAACCACCAATCAGCTGTGCGGAAATCTTCATTTTGCGATAATCGGTTAGCGAAGTGAAAATCATAGCAAAGTGAAAAAAACCATAGGAAACATCATTTTGCGATCGCAAAATCTTCGGCGTGATGCAATTTCTTCGTTAAACGAAGCGCTCGTCTTGCGAGGCACCACTGTATAGACACATCCTATAACCAGCAAAATGCAACAACTTCAGCAAGCAGGCAAACAAAGCTATTTCAATAAAGAAGGCCTTAAACTCCCCCAGTGTTCCATTTCCTAAACACAATGTAATGATAACATAAGTAACTTAAAAATGTAAAAATTGAGTAAAAGAAGATACTCACTTTTCCCCAAATGTCATTAGGAACGCCATCCAAACAAGTGCGTTCAGCTCAGTAGAGGCCTTGCAGTTTCAATGTGAGAGTTGCCACAATGAAAGTGAAACCCTAGTTCCCTCTAACTTGTATTAGAATTTGGCACACAAAATTTAGGATTTTTTAAGAAGAGGCGGGAGCAAGAGATTAGTAGATCTTTCAGGTCAGAGGTCACAAGGTAGAATTTCTGCTCACAAGCTGACTTGACTCAGAGGGAACATGGGTGGAGCCCCTTCCAAACTAGAAGTCTGTCTCCAGTTATAACTCTGGAAATGTAGCTTAAAAGAGGCCAAAAGCTAAGTGAGAGAAGGCAGCTGCAGGATCTTCACCAAAATTTTCTCCCCTACTGCTACCTGCCCAGTAGCCCTGTTTGATGACTTATAACTCCAGGAAGTAGATCACAGTGGCTGGTGTCAATGGGACATTTGTAAGAATTAGGGGTAGGGGTCACCTTGGGGGGGGGGACTCAAGGGTAGGCAATACTGGCAACTCTGAAGGTGCTTATTTATTTATTTTTACTGATTCAGTAGTTTTTTGCTTGCTTCCATGGATGTCAAGGGTGTTGTGTGCAAATGAGTTATGCTAACGAGAGTACCAGCAGCCCTTCTTCTGTGAAATGACCCCTGGATTGCAGTAAATAGGAAAAAATTGTAAGACTTTATAAATAATTATATTTCATAGTATTGTTGTGGTATTTATCTTAAAACTTTTAAATATAAATTTTCAGTTGCATTTTTTTTTCAAAAACGAGTCTGTATAAAACAGTGCCTCTCTCAGGTCAGTTTTGCGCTCCTCTGAGTTTAGTTCTGCACGCCTCAGGTCAGTTCTGCAACCCTCTGAGGTCAGTTTTGGGCCCCTCTCAGGTCTGCGCTCTAGGCGGTCACCTAGTTCATGTAGTGGTAGCTCCAGCCCTGATAACACCCAGCAAATTTATGCAGGCATAATTTCATGTTATGCCTACTCAAACAGGATTTCTGTCAGTGTGGTGGATAGAGTGGCAGATTAGGACTCAATGTGCTGTCAAATATCAGTGACATAAAAACACTGTGCCATCTCTGATTATTTATCTGTGGACAGTAAACTGTATATTTTACAGGTCTTGTTAGATTTTCATAACAGTCATATGAACTAATTAGTTAAGTCATTAATGAACATGTGGTGAAGCATGTGCTACATCTGAGCAGGGATGGGAACTCCCCTAGTCTCCCCTAGTCTCTCAGTCTGGCCCTCTGGATTTCCCCATATAGTCATGCCTACTTCCAGGTGATAGAACTGCTGGACAGCTTAGTGGGTTAGGTATCTGGCTGTGGGGCCAGAGGCTGGGACTTCAATTTCCTGTTATGCCTCCTTGATGGGGGCTGGACCTGATGGTCTGTTGGATTCCTTTCCAGCCTTGCGGTTTGAACATTATTATTAATAGGTGCTTTCTCAGCAGTTATATAGTCCCCCCGCCTTCCATTTTAGAATGCTGAAATGCCTCTCCTATTACTGGCATGAAGTGCTTTAATATAAAATGTGCCGGTATTTTGGGTCACAGTGTTTTACTGAATTCAACTCTTGAGCTGCGGGAGGTTTCCCAGCCTTGCCACTGATACAGCGTAATGTGTTGAAATAGACCTGCGAAGTAGGACACATTAGTTCTAGCTGCATTTTGGCTTGGATGACAGCCGCCCACATTAGGAAGGCATTTGCATGAGCATGCCTCTGTTGTATTGCCTGCCTACTGCGTGATAGCATGGTGGGACGGAAGGCTGCTAAACTGAGGTTAGCCCCTACTGAGCTTGGCAAGAGCGCATCTGCCTTAGCGGCTGTCGAAATGCAGAGTTTTCCAAAGATCAGACGTTTCCCTCTGTTTCCTCTCTAGCATAACTATAATTTCAAACTGTCATGTCCTGCTGAGAGAAACATATTAAAGTCCCAGATCACAAATAAGCATGGCACTTCCTTTTTCAGAACTTAAAATGCAACTACTGATGGATGGCTGTGTATGCACGTTGTTTACTATAAAATCAGCATATCGGCCAAAGCAAGCTATTAACTAAAGGACTTCAAAGAAAATCTTGTTGCATTTGATCACATGCATGCTGTGCTGGAAAACTGAATGGCAATATTGTATATTGAGATTGATTGAGGGGAAGGGAGTGGGTATTAAGGTGAAGTTAAAGGGAGAAAGCACAAAACAGTGAAAAAGGAAAGTACATGTATTACCTGCTCAGCGCCCAGGTCCAATCCATAATACTGTATTGAAGTTCAGGATGATACTTAGTGCAGGAAAAATGTTTCCTGCAGTTTCAAGTGACAAGCAGTGTCAACTAGAAAGCAAAAACTTAGGCTGTATATATGACATGGACATATGGCAGAGAAACAAAGCTTTTCATCACTCCAGTCACAGAACTTCTTGATTTACATCATCTGCTATCCTGCCTTCTAGCTTCCCTGTTCACTTTTGAACTTGGCTGCAATAATCGTAGAACTGCAGAACTGGAAGGGACCCTGTGAATCACTGAGTTCAGCCCCGGTCAAGGAGGCACAGTGGGGAATTGAACTCCCAACTTGTGGCTCTGCAGCCAGATGCCTTAACTCGCTGAACTGTCCAACAGTTCTACTCATAGCAGTTGAAGAATGGACAGATTTCCCTACCAATGATGTGTTGAATAATCTGTTTTAATGCCAAGAGATAATGGCTTCATACTTATAGATACAGCATAAGCTTTTGTGCACTGCAGTCCACTTTGTTATATGCATGCATTGTCAAACTAAGTGGGCAAATATTGATATGTATGATTAGTGCAATAGAGATAAAGGGATGTTGATTGTTTTTTGCTGCAACAGAGTAACATATAGGTATGTACTTAACAGAGTGGAGAACAGGCCAAAACAAACAGGGTTTCATCGGGGGGATGTAAAGTTCTATAGTTAATTAGGAAGAAGCAGGTACACAGATAAATGATGGGTGGCAGTTGGACTAATAGTAGTAATGCATGTGAAAAGGTTCTCAGAATTTTTATAGATCATGAGTTAAATATGAGACAAATGAGAGGCAATGATACCCCCCTGCATTTCCGAGTTCTTCTTGGATATCATGATTATGGGAATTGTCATGGTGAGCAGCCGTGCATCTTATTTTACCTCTAAATTGCTAGATGCAGAGTTGTTCCATCAGGATTGGGACTGGGATCAGGGTGGACTTGAATCTTTCCCCTTGCTTCCTAATTCAGATATCTTCCAGCTTTCCACTTGTATTGCTACAAGCAGTAGTGAGCAAATAGGAGTTCAGAGTGGGAGTATTCTCACACACTCTATCTGTCTCAAACTGCAGGTTTTTTCCCTACATTTCCTGCTCAGAAGGGCATGCTATATTGTCCAGCTGGAGAAATGAACTTAGTTTTCTTCTCTGGGTTCTTATGGGTTTCATGGGGGATCTATCCTAAATCATTGGCCAGTTGTCTTCTCCCTAACCAAGAAAGTTGTAGCTAGGAATGGCAGGCAAAAATGGTTTTACATTCAAAATATGGTGGTTATCCATAATGTGCGAACTATTGGTTAGCTTAGTTTCTGTTGCAAAGGGCCTGCAATCCGTGTGCGCCCAGTTTTGCTCCCTTGACCTTGTTTAAATTGAATGGGCAGTTTAAATTAGAACCTGCAGTGTTTCCATGTTAAACATATGGTTTCCATGTAGGGTTCAGAGCAGGCTGTCTCTGTTGATTTGTTGAGGCAACCTGCTATCAAATTTCTAATAAAGGAGTGGGGAAAGTAGCTACTGAATGCCATCTGTGAAGGAGAAGTAAAGCTTTGCTTTATTTTTTTCAGTCATTGAGATTGTCAGCTTGTGGTGAAGTAGCAAAGATGTTGCTGTTCATTTGGTGGTGGACCCACAAAATGGGTCCACAAAATCTGTCTGCTGCTGAGACAGATTAAAAACAGTCCCTGAAACTGGCATCATTTTTGCCCTTTAGCAGCCATCAAGTGAAAGAGTGAATGGCCATTTCCAAAATAAGTGAAAAGGAATTAGACAGAGAGAGATCCTCCATTCCCCCAATTCACTTCAATCTCAATAAGAAAATAGCACGATAAAGGGATCCAATCATGTACAAGGTGGCTATTTACATATCATCAAGAGAGAGGACACCAATGTGCAGCAAATTTCAAATGCTAATTTATATGTACAGATGCAAAATTATAAATTACATTTATAAAATGTAAACAGAATTACACTATATATCATGTGAATAAAGAAACGATGACCAGGTGATCTGAGAGCTTGCTGAACACTGGTATCCCCATAGCAGGTGGTTTGCTGTTTTTAATCTGTGTAAATCATCTTTAAAAAAAAAAAAAGAACAGATGGGAGCAAAAAAATCAGACTCAACAGAAAAATAAAGAGTACAGCAATTAACAATTTATACATAAACCCAATTAACAGGTGATCACATATACAGGCGTACATTCATATGATGTTGACATCTGTAAATCATGGCCAAAACCCAACTGGTGTTCACGGAGGGATCGTCTAAATTGCTGCATACAATTGCAGATAATTGACAAGATGTGAGAATGTGTGCTGGATGTGTGGCCAGGTGCATGACGGCGTATGACCAGTGCATGCCAGAGCAATCCATACATTCACTCCATGAACACAAATAGGATTTTAGCCTATGAATTCTAATTGTAAGGTTGTAAAGTCATGAATTCACTGAATGATACAAAGAAGGCATTTGTCTTTCTAGTGCTATGAGTCTTCTATTCAGCAAAAGAGCACAGACTAAGTCCAGCCCAACTTAAAAATGGCACAGTGAGAAATCGAACTCGCAGCCTCTGGCTCCACAGCCAGACGCCTACGCCACTGAACTATCCAGCAGTTGTCTTATAGTTCAGTGAGTGAATGAATGAATGAATGAATGAATGAATGAATGAATGAATGAATGAATGAATGAATAACATCCTCTCCCTTAAGCACAGAAGAACTAACTGACCATTAAGAGAAATTGCAAACAACACACTGAGTATTTCAAATGCTTGAACAAATCAGCAAGTCATCTTAATTTGTAGCTATTAATGCAATTCATGCAAAAATAGTCAATTTTCCACAATACACTGGCACTTGTGTACAAAATGTCATTGTCACAAAAGCAAAAACTCTATCAAGAACAAGGGAAAATTTTTGAATCATCCTCACCAACAAGGACACGAATGCAGTATTCCATACATTCACTCCATGAACACAAATAGGATTTTAGCCTATGAATTCTAATTGTAAGGTTGTAAGGTCATGAATTCACTGAATGATACAAAGAAGGCATTTGTCTTTCTAATGTTATGAGTCTTCTATTCAGCAAAAGAGCACAGACCCATTGGTTAATTTCCAAGAAGCACGGAGATAATTTGAAAACTATTGCATGTCCACAAATTTCAAAGATTGATATTCTAATATAAAAATAGCACAAGTAATAACCTCTCCACACAAAAAGAAGCTGAAACTGAGCTTAACACATATTTTAATTTGCTTCACATATATGTGAGACAAATTACTCAAGCTTTGATTGGAAAGGTATGTGATGTCAAGTTTTTGCTGAATAAATGTGCAGCTTGAGAACCACAGATATAGCAGGTACAGAAGCCAGAGCTATATTCTGTTCGTTAGGCAATGTAGGTTCATGTAATTCTTCATCCTGTTCATTCCGGCTTGATAGGAGAAATGCCAGAGTTGAGTGACTTGGAATAATAAATGCCACATTTCAGATAACCAACTTTGTGTAACCTAAGTGCAGTTATAGAAAGTGTACTGTTTATTATTTACATTTGAAACAACATATGCTAATGCAAAAATGGTTCCAAATGGCTTGCTTCAACAAAAATGGAAATGGCTTGTGGAAAGCTTCACACAGCAGCATATTTGAGTACAGGACTGGCATAGAAGTGCTACAGAAGGGCCTATTAAGACAAGTAACTTCCAGCAGTGACTTTGGATGCACACGTTTCACATGTACAATAACAACTGACTTCATAAAAACCTCAAACTATGCTGAAAAAATCTAAGACCTTTATTTAAATTCTTCTTACAAGTTCCTACCCCCTCCCAATCCATTTATAGGGTTAGTTTTGATTAAACGAATATGATAATTAAAATATAGAAATAATGGGCTACTAAGAGCATGCACCTTGTATAGAGGAAGAATTGTGCTTGGTGAAGCTCACTGAAAACATGAATCGGCTTGTGAACAAATTGCAACCTTCCTTTTGGCCTGTTTTACTGTTTTCCTCTCCACACACAATGTTGTGCCGTAATTAGGCTTGTGAAATTCAGTGACTGTGCCCTGGGAGGAGCACATGGGAAGGTGGAAAGCTGCAGGTGGCCAATAAGGTGGCATGTTGACTCCCAAATTCATTAAATCCTAGCTTTCTCTGTATAGTGCTGTCCTCTGAAGATGCCGGCCATAGAGACTGGCAAAACGTTAGGAAGAAACATGGCCAAAGAGCCCGAAAAACCTACAACAACTATTTCTGTGTATAATTTTGCTTGTCTTAAACCTAAATAGTGTTTGCAAAATCACCTTCATTTTGTTACTTCCTTGTAGGGCATGAAAAGTTTCAGGGGCCGAGACCTTGCCTAAAATTCAATTTCTGTATAGAGAAATCAGTTACTCTGGCATTTTACGAATGGAAGGCACAGCTATGAAATTTCTGATTCTTGACCTGTTTTACAGTACCTCAATAAGGAATTTTAAACAATGCACCATTCCTTACCTCCATACAAGAGGAAAACAACCAAGCCTTCTGTAATTTCTTTAAAATCCAGGCTAAGTATGGGATTTTCAGATTTTTTTTTAAACTACAAATCCAAATCCCAGTTTCTAAGCAGGCTGCGAAGTCTTCCAGTTTAAGCATATCTCCCAGGAAAGCCACATATAGTTGCCTGTATGTTTCTTTATTTACAGCAGAATTGTCAGAATAGAGAATTAAAGGATTTATAATAATTATAGTAATAATAATCTTAGAATTGTAGAGCTGGAAGAGACCATATGGATCACTAAGTCCAACCCAACTTAAAAATGGCACAGTGAGGAATCGAACTCCCAGCCTCTGGCTCCACAGCCAGACGCCTAGGCCACTGAGCTATCCAGCAGTTGTCTTATAGTTCAATGAATGAATGAATGAATGAATGAATGAATGAATGAATGAATGAATGAATGAATGAATGAATGAATAACATCCTCTCCCTTAAGCACAGAAGGACTAACTGACCATTAAGAGAAATTGCAAACAACACACTGAGTATTTCAAATGCTTGAACAAATCAGCAAGTCATCTTAATTTGTAGCTATTAATGCAATTCATGCAAAAATAGTCAGTTTTCCACAATACACTGGCACTTGTGTACAAAATGTCATTGTCACGAAAGCAAAAACTCTATCAAGAACAAGGGAAAATTTTTGAATCATCCTCACCAACAAGGACATGAATGCAGTAATTCCTCCTCTTGGCTAAAAAAAGTGACACCTTTTTCTCAGCCAAGTCTCAATTAATTTGTTCCTTATGGAGGACAGATGAGAATGGCTGTTGGTTTCTACCAATCACCTGTGTCTTCTTGGGCCATCCCAGTTCCCATTGAAACCATCAATAAGCTATTAGTTTGTCTGATCTTTTGAGAAATTTTGCATTCAGGCATCAACACTGATTTCCACTTACCAAAATCTGAGAATCAAGAGTACCTGTGTTGGAAGGAAATTCTTTCCACACAGAGGCCATGAGCTACATGGAAGCAATTCTTTGGAAGCTAAACACTTTTGACTTCTGTTCCAAAGCTCCAGGGGCTCCCCTGTGATTTTTTTCTTCATTGTGAATCCATGGGGGCTGCCATGTGGAAGGAGCAAGTCTTGAATTGCCCAAAATCACCAATGCCAGCATGACTTCATCAGCAACAGCAGTTTTCAGTAAAGACTTCCCCTTCCTGTTCTGCAGCTCCCATGGCTTCCTCACTATGAAGATTGTGGGATGGAAGGGGAAGGTCCTAGCAGATTCAGAAAAGAAGTTGGAAATATTAAATTTTCCAAAAAATTACAACTGCTTGTCACATGATCAATTTTATGTGGTACATGTTACAGGATAGATGGGGTAGGTGGGGCTCGTCAGCCTTGGAAGGCAACCCACCTAGGAGAAGGAACACTCTGATTTCAAACCTCCACTGCCGTGTGGCTATATCCACTGAAGGAAAAGGCTTCAGGAGTTAACCTCGAGGCAAAATCCAGAGCTGGAGTCCCGGAGGCAGTTCGTGTCATTCTGTCAACTGCGACGTCTCTGGAACCAATTGTATTGGCTCTTGCCTTTCTATTGGACTATTTCAGTGATGTGAAGAGAGGGGATTTGCTGCTTGGGTAACAGCCTATCCTCCATGTTATTTTAACTGGGCTTTGTGCTCTGGAGAGGACACTCCAGCTTCGCGTACAGCCTTGAAACAACACGGAAAGAGATTACAACTCTCGAATTGGCCGTCTCTCCCACACTAGATGCTGTTCCAAGTCCTCCATACAGAGCACATTACCATAGTCTCTCAAGACTGAAGGATGCCTAACATAACTAACATAAGTTACAGGAACCGGATATATGATACAAGTTACAGAAACAGGATTTCAGCCAACATATGAAGGCAATTATGAAGTAATTCTGTGCCCTACAGTTTCATCTCATTTGGTTAACTTGACCACAGTGCATATTACACACCTCAGAGGCTTGAAAGCATTTGTTGTCTAGCTCAGTGGTTCTCACTCCTGATGAATCTCTGCGAAGGATACAGTCAGGTACAGTCCATTGGTTGTCACCGTGGTGGTGCAAAGAATATTTTCCTCCAAATATATAGTTTCTAAGGGTCCGCATACCAAGACAGTGGGTTTCAGGCTGTCCCACTAATCCTGGTGCTAATGACATGTAGAAATGAGAGCAGAAGCTGGGAGGTATTGGCAAGATGATGGGAAAACAGAAGGCTGAAAGAACTGCTATTATAGCTTGTGGAAGAGGCAATTTCATACCACCTAGCAAATCCTATTACTTGGCAGTCTTTGAATCTTCGCTGGACCAATACGTATTAAGGATGAACTCAGCCTTTTCCTTCCACCTTTAACCTTGTTCAAATCAAGATCAGCGAAGTGTCATAGAATTGTCTTGGTGGTTATTCTTCTTTGAATTGAGGTGCAATAGCAGGACCTATTTCTGAATCCAAGCTCAAGACACAGAGAGAATTTTATAAGCAGGAGAAGCATTAAGTGGAGCTTTCTTCCTCCTTCGGAGCATAGGTATCAGAAGGCTTGAATTTCAGTGACTTCTGGCCTAGGCTTTTGTGTGTCTTCGAGTCAACAGTAAAGAAAATCTCTTTGAGATTTACAGAGGATGGAAGATCACAAAAGGCAGGCAGCAAGGTCGTGGTTAATTAAATGTCGTGGTTTCTGTTGAGCAGTAAAGTATGTGGTCTAAAAGGACAAAAGGAGCCTTAAAAAGCAACAGCTTCAAGGAAGGAAGACATAGTAGGCCATAGACTGAGATGCAAGGAAAGGAATTGCAAGTGAGATAACATGGTGCAAATGAGGCACAACCTTATGGTTGCTGCTTACATAAATTGTGGGTAAGAAGACCTATGTCCTGTTTGGGAGACTGCTATGTTATAGTGATGTGCACGTCCATTGTATCTGACTTATTTCTTTTCTTTAGATATCAATGAATGTACAGTAAGGAATGGAGGTTGTCAGCAGAGATGCACGAACACTCTGGGTCCCTACCACTGTGAATGTGATGCAGGTTACAGACTTCATGCTGATGGATCCACCTGCATAGGTGAGTAAGCATTGTAACATCATTGTATCAGTCATATGTTTGAGGGAAAGGAGATCTACAAGAACAGAAGAGGGAAAAGGGGAAAAATATTGTTCTTTTTTTTTCTATTCCAGATTATGTCATGACATGTTGTCAAGTTGTCAGGAAAGCTGTCAGCTTTGTCCTGACTTTTTAAAATTGCTTTTAGAGCAGTTTTGATGCAGTTGCCTGTTCTCTTTCCATTGTGATTCTTCTGGCTCTTAGGGTGAGAGAGATGCCAAATAAGGTTACCTCATGTGACGCTGTATCTAATGGATGCCAGATGCTTGCTTGTGGAAAAAAAATGTGGTTTTAATTTTTTTTTCGATGTTACTCTGCTTAGACAGTTTACTGCAACTTATTCAGTTTTCTGAAATAAGAGCAAATCCAACACGTGGTGCCTAATAGCACCCAGCAAATGAAAAATGTATTGAAAGAAAGTGACCGAACTTCTGTAGGTGTAACTATGCCATGAAAGGCTGATGATGTCATCAGCTAGGGGAGTTTTTCAGAAATTAAATACTTCCTACTTCTATTCCATGGCTCCCAAGGTTCCCACATATTTGCTTTAATCATGTGTAAGCCCTGGGAGCTGTGGGATGGGAGGAGGAAATCTAGTCACTGAAAATCTTTGTCCTCAGGATGAACAGGTTTGGCGGACTTCCCTGGGGAAATAATTTCAGTAATACAGATCTCTGATATATTAGAAACATTGACATCTCTCTATGACCAACAAGTACGTAGGAATGTAGGGCACTGCCTTATACAGAATGAGACCTTTGGTCTATCCTAACCAATATTCTTTATAGTGAATGCCATTTTAGAAAGCTTTCTAAATTTTTCTCAACTTGAACTGGAGATGCCAGGGCTTGTCACTGGGACCTTCTACATGCTAGACAAGTTCTCTGTCACAGTTCTTCCCTGACTATACAAGTTATGTGATAAATTGAGTGCTCCATGTTGGGTTCAATTTAGATTGCTTCACAATGTATATTGCTTAAATTTTATGTAGAATACTTACATAAATAGCCTGGAACTGCCCTGCTAGACTCAGTTTTTTGCTTTTTGTTTTAGTTCCATTCCTTGTGTCCAAGGTTATCCTTAAGGAATGATGGTTCCTTTTAAAGTTATACCAATAGGGTTAGGAGCCAATTCACATCAGCCTGAAAACTAGCCAGGGATGGGGACTTAAGTTGTGGGATTTGCTGTCAGGTTGGACATGGCAGCGAGTCAACTCGGACTTAACTAAGGGTTGTTTTTTTCAATGACTTGGATTCAACTTGAAACCTCCTCCCTTTCTTCTGGGGGGGGGGGGAGAAGCTTGTTTTTAATAGGGACTTGGACTTGTGGATTGGGACTTGGTATCAAAGACTCAGAATAAGACTTGGGAATTGGACTCAAAGACTTGTCAGCATCCCTGAAACTAGCCATGTTCAGAGCAGTAAATTTACTGAACATGGTTTATATAGCTTATGAAGCTCAGATGTGCTATGAACTGAAATATTGTTTCCCCAGAAAGTTTTTATCTATCTAGTTCAGAATATGAACATCCCACAGAAGGACAATCAATAGGTTTCCCATTATATCTCGAAATACCATGTAATTTTCCATCCTAGATGTTAATCATAGCTTAGAAAGAACTGTGCAAAATCATTGAAACCTAGTTTTTAAGGGAAGAATTGCTCCTTTTAGTGGTACAGGGCATTTCTTGGAAAGTTCTCATATTAGTAACATAAGAGCTGTACGGTCCCTTATCGTGTCTGACCATATTCTGATTCCTTTTGCCCTAAAACCTCCTTTTGCCCTAAAACCACCTAGTTACATAGCTGAGTTAAAGAGGCTTTAGTAAATAGTTAAATAATTAGGTCAGATAGCCAGCAGCCATGTTGTTTTGTGGTGTCTGGAAACTGAAACACCCCAAATAATTTTCCTAAGCCTTAAAATCATGAGGATACTGCCAACAACTGTGTCAAGTCTTTTCACTTGATGTTCTCACCCTTGATGCTCTAGACATGGTGTGTTGTCATCACATGGTGTTTTTGTGTCCCTGTTCTGTATCATCTGTTGACTGGGGCAGAGAGACTCACCAAGTGATGACACTGCATCATGAAGTGAATGTTTCTACACACCCCAGGTGAGAAAGTGACATGGGAATGTATTCAGCAGTAGCCTTGTGGAGTACATAATCAGCTCACTCAAAATAGAGGGTCTAGAAATGCTTTCTCCCTTTTAAAAATAAATAAATAAATGATCAAGTGACCTTGTGTGTGTGTGTGTCATCAAGAAGTTTAAACACATTTTAAAGAGATTAGTTGCGTTTTCTTCCCTGACTGACTGAAATGTAAAGGATCAGTTTAGTAGAAAGCACATTTTGTCAGCCACATTAGCATGAACTGATACTATTTTATAGGTATGTGCACAATCTGGGGATAAATGTGCAAAAACAGAATCAATGGTATTTGTGCAATTTGAGAGCAAATGTAAGTGGAGTGAAGACCTGCTGATCAGTTTCAAGGTAGAGCAACACCACAATGGTTTCTCCATATCCAATTAGGTATTCATAGGGTTAATATATATAGTGATTTGAACTGAGGAAAGGGAGAAATGAAAGTAATATGCAGTACTGTAGACTAAATTGCTGGCACCAAAGGAGAAGCTGAGTCTAAACTCTTCCCTGGACACTCTAGTCATTGTGTTCCTAGGGGAAGCTTAGGCTGAGCATATATAATCGCTCACAGTTGTTCTACCAGCCATTTTCTGGAGTTGTGTGGTAAAGAAAAATGCATGTGTCACTGTCTAGATCAGCGGTCACCAACCTTTTTCGGCCCACGGACCGGCTGGGGAAGGCGGGGCACCCCCTATGTGCATGTGCGAACAAGTGCGTGATTGCTCTCACACAGTTGCGCACACTTGTGTGCATGCACAAAGAGTGGCGCTGCGCTCGTATGGGCATGCTGGAGCTCACAGGCAGCCGCAAATGGGCTGTGCAGGGGTGAGTGCATGCAGGGGGTGAGAAGTCTGTCTCGGCGGCCAGGTCCGGCTCAGGCCACGGACCGGTACCAGGCCATGGACCAGGGGTTGGGGACCTCTGGTCTAGATGACTTATTTGCATTCTGGAATACTTTTCTGTACTCTCGAACACAAGTTAGTATAGTAAACCTTACTGAAGTATTACGCTGTTAGGATTGAATGCATGAGAGGCTGTGGAAGGATGTTTGATGTATGGGCTTTGAGTAGATAGGTCAGATGATTTACTATTTCCTCCTTCTATCTGCAGAAATAGTTGCTTGATTTTTCTGTTCATTTTAACGGAGAATCTGGAAACTCACAGATAGCCTGTTGAGGAATCCCTAGCCTCTGTAAGAATTATAGCATGATTATGGGGAAAAGAACACTTTTTACCACATTCTTCCCAATTTGCCAATTTGAAACAAAAGGTGCATTAACATGCACACACAACATTAAGTGAAGAAGACTAGCTCCTTGGTCAAAAACAGGCATACAACTCATCTAACACTCTTGCATTTTAAATGTGTGCGCAACAATGTAGCAGGTAGTGCAGTTTTGCGTAAGTTGCACAAAAATAGTTCATGCAGATGTGAGAACTCTCACCCGAAGTATTTTAGTTTTCAGACAAATAGCTTTGTTAGCCGGTTTGGCAGAAGCAGAAACAGAAGTACTGTGGTGCTTTTAAAACTAACAGATTCATTTCAGTGTGAGCTTTTGTGACTTACAGTTTACTTCAGGCACATGAAATAAGTCTGTCAGTCATCAATGTGCCACAGTGCTGTAGTTGGTAATGATGATGATACAGAAACTGTTTTATCACCTTTAAAGTGGATATTGTTTGGCACCATGGCAGCTGATTCTGCGCTATCGGCCTGTCCAAATATTAGAATCAGCAGCAGAAGCTTTCTTGCATGTTCCAAGGGAGTTCTGAGTTAGATAACAGGTAAGGCTTTTTTGGTGGCAATCCCCAGAAATTCTCCACCTGCAGTTAATCCTTGCGTCTTTTCTCTAATGGTGTCTGTCCTACCTCAATGTTTCTTGGGTTGTTAGGCGTTCTAATTAATTTCATAGAATAGCCGAATTAACAGCTGCTTTTAGAGGATTTTCTTCTTCTTCCTGGAGTTTGCTGTTTTGCAACTTCTTTTTAATGATGATGCTTTAGTGTTTTATTAACTTCTTATTATACATTTTTAAATATACATTGTATTTCTTTGTTTTTCTTAGCCATCTTGAAATTTTGGAAAGAATGTTTTTTAAAAGGAGAGGAGGAACATACTAGTATTAAAAAAATCACGCTCTTTACACCTTGTATAGATTAGTTATGTCGTCACAGTGGGGGAAAATGACAGCCAATAGATACTTTAACTTGATATATCAGAGCAATAAGGCATAAAGCTCCAATTAGTGTTGACAAATACTGCAGAAAGGCTTAAAACATTATGTAAATCTGCATATCAGCACAACCGAAATTGTTATTCAAAGCCACATCATCATCATTATCATCACCATCATCACCACCACCATCATCACCACCACCACCACCACCATTATTATTATTATTATTATTATTATTATTATTATTATTATTATTATTATTATTATTATTATTATTATTATTATTATTATTATTATTATTATTATTATTATTATTATCATTATCATTATTATTATTATTATTATTATTATTATTATTATTATTACTACTACTACTACTACTACTACTACTACTACTACTACTACTACTACTACTACTAGAGTCGGACCCGACTGGACTAAAAGTCAAGGTGAAACCTTTACCTTTACCTATGCATAACAGGTCTCACTTTATTATTACAGTGGAGTCAAATCAAAAAGTCTGTAAGTCAAGTCTCCATTGACCTACAGTGCATTGAAAACCGATTAATCCCGTAACAGGCCATTTTTGTTCCATTTTGGTTTTTTTCTGGTCTGTAAGTCAAATCTCAGGCTGCAAATCAAACCTGAATTTTGTGGCCAGAGAAGTCTGTAACTCAAAAAGTCTGTAAGTCAAGCCGTCTGTAAGTCAAGGGTCCACTGTATTATTATTATTATTATTATTATTATTATTATTATTATTATTATTATTATTATTATTATTATTATTATTATTATTATTATTATTATTATTATTATTATTATTATTATTATTATTATTATCATCATCATCATCATCATCATCATCATCATCATTCTTCTTATTGTTGTTGTTGTTGTTTGCCTTTTCTTTTAGCTGCCATTGCACAGATCTATTTACAAGAGAACCATGTGTCATGTGTGCATTTAGCACCTTGGCTGAATTGTATGGGGGAGGCGGGCAAGTCTTCTTTTTTGAAGATTGTTTGGAAACTGCACTGGATGCAGAATGCAGCTGCCTGATTATTACCTGCACCTGCCCATGGCACTGGCTACTGTTTTGATTCCAGGACTGCCTTGCACAATATGAACCAGTTCACCCCATTTAAATTTATATGAGTTATCCTTCTCACCCTTTACAATTAGTCTGCCTTGATGTTTTTTACATGCCAGGTGTTATGCCTTTGATGGCTTATAAACTTTTAGACTCTATAATTGCAATCTATCGTGTGTTGAGGTTTATATGAGGTTTTATTGGGTGGCTTTAAGTGAACTGTCTGCTGTTTTTATAGTTTTGTCTTAGATTTTTAGTGTTGTTGCTGCTCTTAGAGACCCCGGGGCTTTGCACAGATGCATCTGGTATGTTCTTGTTTTCATCCACCAAAATAAAAAATCCTGCACTGGCTGAGATGTGGGATATTTGCTGATTTCTGGAGAGTTCTAGTGTTTTGAAGGGTAACAGCAGCGTGGGGTTAGAATCAGGGTTAAGCTTTAGAATATGCATTTCGTATTTTTGCAATGCACTGGGAATTACAGTGCGGCCCATGGATTGGATCGACATTCTGACAAGCAGTGTATGTCAATTCTACTTCTCAGCATCGTGGTTCATTGAAAAATGGTGTGGGGCCTTTCCAAGGAACATGAAGAGGAATTCAGCTGAACATTATAGGGACTGTACTGATAGCAAGAGCATTTCGAGAATCAGATTGACTATCCAGGGAGGTTCTCTCTCTCTCTCTGGAGGTCTTTCAGCAGTTCAGGGGAAGGACGTGCCAGCTCTTTATTCCTAACATGGATGAGGATGATGCACCAGGCCCGCTTCAGCTAACGACAAGTTTACTTGTTTGATGCCCCCCCTTTTAAAACAGTTTCTCAAAAATGGTGCTGTTAGAGATTTCCAAGAATAATTGCATGATTTCAGCTGATGCCAGCAAGCCAATTACTGTTTCAAGTTGCCTGAAAAAATCGTAGCTCTTCTCAGAAGTGCTATTTTTGGATTGTTGATATACCCTTACTTACAGTATCTTGTAGGGCTTGCAAACTCTAACATCACTGGCTTTTACATATGTTTTTACGGTATTAGCTATGAATCCCTGTGCCATCGATAATGGAGGATGTGAACATCAGTGGAATTGCTTCCACTGTCAGTATGATACATCCTACCAGCTGAAAAGAATAGGAAGGACTGAGAAAGCAAGTCTGAAACCAGAACATCGACTATCGATTTGGAAACATCACATCAACCCAAAGCCTGTGCTATCATGAGAGAGAAGGTTGCAGCTCTAAAAAAACTGGGTTTATTTAATAACACTTACAAAGTTTTATCCATATATTATAACCTGCCTATAATAAGGAAACACTAGGTATAGTATGTAAATGTTTGTTTTGTACTGAGCTTGAGGCAGGACAGGTTGGTTACTTACTCACTCACTCACTCACTCACTCACTCACTCACTCACTCACTCACTCACTCACTCACTCACTCACTCACTCACTCATTCATTCATTCATTCATTCATTCATTCATTCATTCATTCATTCATTCATTCCCCACCTTAAGAAGGACCCAAGGCAGCTTATACCATTACAAGACAACTAGAAATGGGCACTAACAAAGCAGAAAAAAAACATGAACGGGGATGGTATGTCGTTCAGTTTATGGATTACATTTTGTTGAAACAAAACGAAGTGCTGGACTTTTTTCTCTGTAACACTTTATTTTGCTTCAACAAAACGGCATGGCCACTCCTCCCCCTGCACCTGCCCCTGAACCCACAGCCTCTGCATCTTGTCTTGAAGCCGCCTCAGCTGCCACTGCCAACAGGTGAAGCTATTGTCACCTCTGCCACCTGCCTCACAGAAGGGTGGCAGAGGTGACAATAGCTTAAAGACAAGATAAGGAGCCATGGGGAAGAAAAGGGGAGGGGAGGAGTGGGCCAATGTGCAGTTGGACTCTGGTATGAACCCAAAAAACAAAACACAAAATGGTTTATTTTTCAGAGGGTTTGTAGGTAGCCACGAACCATCATAGACCATTGTTTTTCCTGTTTGTGCCCATCGCTAAAGATTATATTTAAAGCTAAAAACAATAAGAATGAAAATGCTATAAAGGATCAAACAAATACCACATTATAAACAGTAAAAAAAAGCATCTCCAAAAACATATTCAAAGCTGTAAGGTGCAACCATCCAATTAAAAACCCAACTCGGGCAACCAGTCAGTAGGGAAAGCTTGCCTGGAAAGAAAGGTCTTCACCTGCTCAGGGGATAATCTTCTGAAAACAGGGGAGGAAATGGTGTGTCCGAAAACAGTAGAAATAAATCAAATGAGACAGAGAGGTTATGTGGTAGCGAAGAATTCTTACAAATTACTTACTAATTCTCTATGAAACAGGTTATCTCAACATACTGAGACAACCTTTTGTGAAATCATTGACCACATGACATTTCACGTTCCAATATGAGGCGAAGAAATTGAGCTCTTTTTTTTTACCCCACTGAGGTATTCACTGTCTTTGTTCAAAATAGTGTCTTCATAAGGCAAAACCTGACGCACAAAGCAAGGAGAATCAGCTGAGTGATCAGAGGGACACCAGCAACCCAGTCAATGCTCCTGGTTTTAAAAGTCCATATATCCATTTATTTAATTTATTTAAAATATGTTTTACCCCTCCTTTCTCCTTGAAAAAGACCCAAGACAGCTTGCAAGAGTGAAAGACAAGGAGTATACAATGGTGGTTAACATCTTTAAACGACAATATTTAAATCTAGGTAGCAGCAATCAAACTTTTGTTCAATGTATGCATTTTGCACAAAAACAATCCACTCTCATCTATACCAATATATTACCATCTGGTGGTGATAGGGAAACCATTTTGCGGATTCTTATTCTTTGTATGAGTTCAGACAGTCAAGGATATGTAATTTAGTAGAGAGAAGGGATAGCAGTTGGGGAGAGGGTAACCTGGTAATAGGAGGGGATGGGAACTGGGAGGTTAATGGAGAAGTTAGATATGACCAGCACGACATTCAACTCACAGGAACGACAGGGAAGAGCGAAGGTTCATGTAGGAAGAGGACAGGGAAAATACTTTATTTATTTATTTTATTCGATTCATATCCTGCCCATCTGGTATATTCTACCACCAGATTACTTTGTCAATGTTCCTTTTTTGAAACAATTTAGAAAGGAAATACGGCCTTAAGTTGTCGTTCTTCCTGGCAAGTGTTATTAGTTCCCATTAGCTGTGAAAGCTGGCCACGTTCTGCACTTTGCTCTTGCATCTCTGTTGATCCAGTGGAAAGTTCATTTGCCACATTTTGCAGCCTAACTTCACTAAAATTCCCAGGGCAAGCTCATCAGTACTTCAGTGCCATATGGTCTGTGTTCGGCATCAAGGTTTCCATAAGATATTTATAAGAAGTTATGTTTCCAGTCTTGTGTTTCTGTTGCTCCATGTTTTTGCAAGCGGCACTTTGCCTGTAGGAGACAAGTTAAAGATGTGGGAAAGGTCACTTCACTATCACTTCACAATGTGTGAAGGGAAATGACGAAAAGGCAGGGATAAAATTAGAAAAGGCAAAAAATAGCATCGTGAAAAATTGGCAAAAGAGCTTCAAAATATCAGAGTGTAGGAAGCTTTGGCCCGCCAAAGTTTTGGGTCTACAACGATCACAGTCTTTGTTATTTGTCATGGTAGACAGTCTAGGGGTTGATGCTTAAAATCAGGACTGCTAAAACTTCCCTACCTTTGTTTTATGGTTTCTTTGTGCCATGACTTTCTGTGCTTTCTAAGATGTTAGGTAGAGCTCTCCTGTTCCCATCACATGACACTTTCCCATCCTCCTTACCTGGAAGTACTGGATCTTGATGTTGTGGTGGCTAGCTCAATTGAAATGCTGACCCAGTGTGCAGTTGCTGTATAGTTGGAAACCATTATTGTTTCCACTATCAGAGGCAATGTGCGATAGTCTTGTATGTGTGCCCTGTTTGAGATTTCTCATAGACTGGATGGCCACAGAAAGCTGGACTGGAAAATATTTGGGTCTGATCCTCCAGAGCCGTTCTTATATTTTCAAACCTCATGCTATTCTCCTGAGCTATGTGGACTTCTAAGGGACTAAAGTTTGGGCACCAGATATTTTGGACTACAGTACCAACAATCCCTACCTATTAACCATGTATGCTGGGGCTTCAGTCCATAAATATTAGAAGGTCACCAGTCATCTGTCCTATCCTAGCAGATAGATAGGATTATGTGGTAGACATGGTGTCTCTAGATTTTAAGAAAGCAGATGACATCGTGCCACCACAAAGAGTCCCCATGGACCAGAGCGTGCCAGGCCCTCCTGTCTTCCACTGCCTCCTGGAGTTTGGTCAAATTCATGTTGCTAGCTTCAATGACTCTGTCCAACCATCTCATCCTCTGTTGTCCCCTTCTCCTCTTGCCTTCACACTTTCCCAACATCAGGGTCTTTTCTTGGGAAATTTCTCTTCTCATGAGATGGCCAAAGTATTGGAGCCTCAGCTTCAGGATCTGTCCTTCCAGTGAGCACTCAAGGTTGATTTCCTTCTTTAGTCTGCAGGTTTTTTTCACAGGGATATGGGAGTAGTGTGAGAACTGAGCGGGGAGGTGCTCAGCCCAACACTTCAAATAACACTTTCTTATCCAGCCATGAGCTGCCTATGTATAGGAGAGTTCTAATGGGTTCTACCTGTGGGCCACCAGCTACCCATGGACTACACACTTCCCACCCTCAACTTAGGCTCAAGGAAGTCAATTGGCATATGCAAGTCTGCCTTCCCCCACTTTATTTGCCACTTCCCACTTCATAGCATCTATTTTTCTGAGGTGTCTGGCTTGTTCTGCCTAATGATAAGAGTAGCCGTGATGGGGGCTTCTGCAGTGTGGCTTTCCTGAATTCTTGCTTGTACTGGCATCATACTGGACAACTTTGACCCACAATTCCTTCCTATTCAGATATTGCTTCAGTTCATAGGAGCCAGTGTAGGATCTTCTCATGTAAACCTCTTACTTCTAATGTCAACTAAATGAGAAGCACAGCGAAATGGCATGTACCGTCTGAAGAGACTGCAAGGTGCCTGAGGACACTCAGTCATTGTGAGATGAAAGAACATGAGTGCCAAAGGATTAATAACTGGTAGAAAGCTGCAGTAGTAAGAATAAACCAGCCATTTACACAGTGAAAGTTGGAATCAGTGTGCTGGCCAAAAACAGAGCTTGGCAAGGTTAATTCTTTGAACCACAGCTGCCAGAATCTCCCTGCCAAGAAGACCAGCCAACAAACCTAACTCCATTCTAGGAGTTATAATAATCTAAAAAAGTAATTTTTCTAAACTCTGACCAAGAATGTATTTTGATGCATAATGCAGATGGGGGAAAATTCGTACAATTTCTATTTTTAGGTTGACTTACCTGATTTCTAATTTTGAATCAGTACATGAACCCAAATTCAGTTATTCTTCAAAATATACACTTTCTAAATTTTGAAGTGGATTTATCTAATTAAAATGCATAGGAACATCTGGGTCCTTTTTAAAGAAGAAAGTAGGGTAGAAATATTTTAGAGAGAGAGAGAGAGAAGAGGAAAGTTCAAAGTTTCTAATAACACAAAATAATATTAAATGAATTTTAATAGGGTAATTCCTTCCAAAATAAGTATATAGAGGAAAATTGTTTGCAGACCCGGCATGGATGAAGAGAAAAGTACACCAAAATGATATAAATATTCATACAATATTTATGCAAACTGTTAAGGGAAAAAAATCTCAGGAGAGAAGGTGGGATAAACCAGAACTGCCAGATTCGCCTGTAGTCAATCTGTAATCTATGCCAGCCATGGATTATCCAGAATTTGAGAAAAAAGAGTGAATAACACAGATGTTTTGGTGGTGAAAACAATTATTGCAGGCATCCTTCAGTCTCGAGAGACTCGTGCTCTGAAAATAGGACTTGGAAAAGCATCTAGTGTGGTTGTGAAGGCCAATTTGAGAATGACAATCCCTTCCACACTGAAGACAAATACAGTCTGTCCCCTGTCCAGCTCCCAGATTTTGCTGGTTTTGGGACTGACTCTTTGCCTTGGCTTGCTGAACAAGTGTCTCTTCAAAATGGGAGAGGCCATGCTGCACTACCTGCCTCCAGGCTGAACGCTCAGATGTCAAGGTTTCCCATCTGTTGAAGTCCATTCCTAAGGCCTTCAGATCCCGCTTGCAGATACCCTTGTATCGCAGCTGTGGCCTCCCTCTGGAGCGATTTCCCTGCACTAATTCTCCATACAGGAGATCTTTTGGAATCTGACCATCACCTATTCTCACGAAATGCCCGAGCCAACATAGACGTCGCTGTTTCAGTAATGTATACATGCTTAAAATTCCAGCTTGTTTCAGAACTACACTATTTTGAACTTTGTCCTACCAGGTGATACCAAAAATACATCGGAGACAACGCATATTCAGCTTTCTCTCCTGCCGTGCACAAAGGGTCCAGGACTCACTGCAGTACAGGAGTGTGCTCAGGACACAGGCTCTATAGAGCCAATCAATGTGACAACCCCAGACCTACTGGGATATATCACCCTATAATTAAGCTGCCACCAACCATTCCCTATAAGGAGTCACACAGACCAGGAATGGATTTTAACAAATAAAAGAACAAGGTTTATTTAAATAACAAACAGGGTAAATAAAAAGATCAAGTAAATAAGATACTGTAACGTGGCAAAGTCCCAAACATATGTGTAGCCTTTATAATTAAAATTGTAAACCGCCCGGAGAGTGCTTGTAGCGCTATGGGGCGGTATATAAGTCCAATAAATAAATAAATAAATAAATAAATAAATAGACCTGGATCTTGGTATACACTGTCAGCTTCTTATTAAGCCATGTTCTCTTTGTGAGTTTAGAAAACATGGCAGCTGCTTTGCCAATGCGTTTATCCAGCTCAACATCTAGAGAGTGTCAGAGATTCTTGAGCTGAGGTACACGAAATCATGAACAACATCCAATTGTTGTGTAGAGATGGTAATAGAGGGAGATGAGTTCACACTCTGGCCCATGACTTGTGTTTTCTTCAGACTGATTGTTAATCTAAAATCTTGGCAGATTAACTAAAATGATTCAAAAGTTTTTTGAGCTCTTCAGCAGAATGGGCAACAACAGTTGCATCATCGGCAAAGAGGAAGTCCTGCATGCATTTCAGCTGGACTTTGGTCTTCGCTCTCGGTCTAGATAGACTAAAGAGCTTTCCATCTGATCTAGTCCTGAGATGGACACCTGTTGCAGTTCCAAAAGCGTGCTTCAGCATGACAGCAAAAAAAAAAAAGAAAAAGAAAAAAATCCCAAACATAGTCGCCGTGATGACACAGCCCTGTTTCACTCCACTTCAAATGTCAAAGGGATCTGATGTTGAACCATTAAAAGCTACAGTGCCCTTCATTTCCTCATGAAAGGACCTGAAGATGTTAAGGAGTTAAGGTGATCATCCAATCTTTGGAAGTATTTTAAAAAAGGCTATCCCTGCTAACCAAGTCAAAGGCCTTTTAAAGATTTATGAAGGCCACAAAAAGTGGCTGTCGTTGTTCCCTACATTTCTCCTGCAACTATCTGAGGGAAAATACCATATCAGTGGTGGATCTATTAGCTCGAAATCCACACTGTGATTCTGGATAGACTCTGTCTGCAAGCACCTGGAGTCTCTTCAGCACAACACGGGCAAGCAGCTTCCCTGCAACACTGAGGAGAGAGATGCCACGGTAGTTATTGCAGTCGCCCTGTCACCTTTGTTCTTGTACAATGTGACAGTGTTTGCATCCTTCATGTCCTGTGGTACTCCACCTTCCCTCCAGCAAAGACAAAAGACTTCATACAGTTCAGTGCTGATGATCTCTTTACAGCTCTTCAGCACTTCAACAGGGATGTTATCCTTCCCAGGTGAAAACAATTATTAGAGATGGTAAAATCTCAAGTAGATCTTGAAGATCTTTAAAAGGATATTTCCTAGACTGGATAAGTGGATGGCAAAATGGCAGGTGAGTTTCTGTTGTTTTCCAGGGGGCATCTGCAGAGCCCACAGGTCAGGGACAGCATTTGGTGAAGCACTTGCAGCAACAATGACTATAGATGCACTGTGGCCTCTTATGCCAAAGACTCAGGACTACTCCTTTTAGAATCTCCCTTCTTTTCCTCCAACTAGGAAGACCTTAAAGAAGCATTTCCCTGGCCTGTCTCCATTCCAGTTGGGAGCATGCTGTTGGTATTGGCTTACTGGTTCCTGGGCTTGGAAGCTCCTAGAAGAGGCAGCCTGCACCATATTGCTCAGGGTTGTCACAGTTAGTACAGACTTGGAGGTCTCAAATTCAAGAGTGTTTGGCTGGTATAGCTCCAGACTCTAGGGCCTGGATTGCTTGGGTCTTGAGCTTGTTTGGCTCAGAGGATCCCCTTGTTTTCCTCCTTGGCTTCTCAGTCCATGTCTAGACAGCTGTTGCATACCTGGGAAGTGACAGGTTCCACCGAAGTCCAAAGTGGCATTTTGGTAAAAAGAAGCCTAACTTTAGATACATAACCATGAGATTTTAATTAGCTCTTAGGAAAGAGATCTTACTGTCACAGTAGAAAGTTTTATGAAAAGGACAGCCCAGCGTCAGGGAAAAGAGAAAATACAACATTAGGAAGTATTAGGAGAGAGACGGAAAATTAAATGATCCTAATGGTGCATTAATCATTGGGACAGTATGAGCAGCTCTTAAAAACAATAAACCATTTAAATATAAATATTGGTTAAAGAATTCTACAAAATAAATACATCAAGCCAAGAAACACATAGATGTGAAACAGAACAAATACATTTTTATTCTGCAGGGTTTTAAATTGCATCAACATTTTCAGCAAAAATAACAATCCTTATTATGTAATTGTCAGCATTTCTAATCTCATCCTTTCCTAGTATATATATTATTCCAACAAATCACAACATTCCCCGATGGGTTTTAAATGTTAATAAATATTATCCTGACCCTCATATGACAGTGCGCTTCATGCAGTATTGAGAAAGTGTTCAGCATGGAGTTATCAGTATAGTATTGAATTATTTGCTAAAATCTAAATTCGCTTGTTAAGCAGCTCTATCCAATTCAGTTCTGATTGCACTGGCCAGTATCCTCCTTGTCTGTTCTACTCATGCAGCCGTCCATTGCACCTGGTCATCCTTTTTCTGAGCTTGCATAAGAATTTATTTATTTATTTATTTATTTATTTATTGGACTTATATACCGCCCCATAGCGCTACAAGCACTCTCCGGGCGGTTTACAATTTTTAATTATACAGGCTACACATTGCCCCCCCAGCGAGCTGGGTACTCATTTTACCGACCTCGGAAGGATAGAAGGCCGAGTCAACCTTGAGCCGGCTACCTGGGATTTGAACCCCAGGTCGTGAGCACAGTTTTAGCTGCAGTACAGCGGTTTAACCACTGCACCACGAGGCTCTTATATCAATTTTATATCATTATATCATTTATATCAATATGGTGATCTCCACAGTCCCATTAGCCAGAGACGGCATGGAGCATGATGTCAGTGGAGTGTTACTACTCCGCAATCTCAAGGAACACTTGATGACGTTCTATCAAGTAAATTCTGACTTAAGCCATTCTTTCCAGGGTGTTCTTGGTATACTCAGAAGTTATCTTCCCATTCCTTTCTTCAGGGAAACTCTGGGACTATGTGACTTGCCCAAGGCTACATAAGCTGTCTTTTCTCCTTAGAGGCACAATACAGAATGGAACTCCCAACCCTACAACCCTAAAGGTCTGCAGGAATTTCCTCGGCCAGATTTCTGGGAGCTTTGATCAAACAGGGAAATGGAAAGGCAGGGCTAGGTTTTGTGGAAGTCGCAAGGAATTATTGGTGTGGGAGTCCTTGCCCAGCAAGTCTTTCTTAAGACAAAAACAAACAAAACAAAAAACAAAGCTTCCAGATCCACAATCCTTTGTAGCTCCCACGAAGTTTACTTCCCCCCGCCATTTTCTCCTGTCTTCTCCACAGGATGACAATGGCTGCCAACATGTGAATTCATTATCAACTAAGGGGATGTGGTGGCGCTGCGAGCTAAACCGCAGAAGCCTGTGCTGCAGGGTCAGAAGACCAACCAGTCATAAGATCGAATCCACGTGACGGATTGAGCTCCTGTGGCTTGTCCCAGCTCCCGCCAACCTAGCGGTTCGAAAGCATGCAAATGCAAGTAGATAAATAGGGACCACCTTGGTGGGAAGGTAACAGCATTCTGTGTCTAAGTCGCACTGGCCATGTGACCACAGAAGATTGTCTTCGGACAAAAACGCTGGCTCTATGGCTTGGAAACAGGGATGAGCAGCGCCCCCTAGAGTCGAACACGACTGGACAAAAATTGTCAAGGGGAACCTCCACCTTTACCTTTTTAAGAACATGAAAACACCTGTCAGGACTTTGATTGCTTGACTAAAAACCCAAGACATCCCACAGACCTCTGGGAATTATAGTCCACAAATTCCAACTAGAATAGACCATACTTAGAATTAGGCTTGCCTTTTACCCCTGTGCCACCGCCTGCTCAGAGGCTCATCCCACGATATCAGGTGCTTCATATATAATGAACACACTAAAGTGGTATAACCATAAATTGGTAGCTGACTTGCCTTAAATGTTCTGAAAAGATTGGTCATATGTCTGGCAATGGCAACAGGTCTGTTCTTACATGTTTTCAATGTTCATTTTTATTTCCTTCCTTCCTTCCTTCCTTCCTTCCTTCCTTCCTTCCTTCCTTCCTTCCTTCCTTCCTTCCTTCCTTCCTTCCTTCCTTCCTTCCTTCCTTTCTTCCTTCCGGAGTCAGGGCTCCTGCTGCTTTTGGAAGCTTGTTTCCAAACAATTCAACAGACTTTTCAGTAGTGCTTCAGCTGTAATCCCTCACAGCAAGATCTCTGATCATTATGACCCAGTCGTGGTTTGCCAGGCGTGCTGCAGCAATTATATTTGTTGAGCTGCAAAGGAAGCTATAGAGGTGAATGTCATCAATGTGAACTGCTGGCACCGAAAACCGTTGGCAGGAAGAGAGGGCTGGGGATGTATCTGTGTCAGATCTCTGCTGAATATTTTGGAAAGCTAAGCAGCACTGCAGGAAGCAGAGAGCATCATTGCAACAGGATGTTATCCTCCAAATCCCTTAATACTTTGCTTTTTGTTGTTGCAAAACAAGCTTGTGAATACAAAACCAATTGTATACATTGGCCAGTTTCAAAGAGACTTGTGTTTCTCTACCAGAGGGACATTTGAGTGGTTATGAACCAGAAAGAACTTTTTAAAAATGTGGTAAATATTGTGAAAAACGTTGCAAACCAGCTTCTCTTGGCTCTTGCCCACTATGTGGGTTGACTGGTGTATGTGTGACTCACACACAAAGAGAGAATATAGTTAAGCTGTCCTGTCTTGTAGGGTTTTTCAGAGAGCTAGTCATGTTAGGGGGAAAAAAGAGATCTCTTCTAGAAGATCCAAGAAATCATTGGCTAATTCAAGCCTAGAATAAGGAATGCTGAATGACTATCAGGGAAGCACATTATCTGACCTCAAGAGATGGTTGGGAACAGTATACTGAAAATCTATACAGAAGAGATTAAAAAAAGATGACAACACTTTGAAGGGGAATCCTATGATGAATAACCTGTATTTCTAGTAAGTGAAGTGAAAGTAAAAGTCATTCTGAAAGCAGTAGGAAGAAATAAATCACTAAGAGTAGATGGAATACCAATAGAACTATTTCAAGCCACAGAGACTGAATCTGTCAAGGTTCCAACAAGAATGACAATAAACATGGAAAATAAAATAACGGCCCACAGTCCCCATGAAAGGAATCCAGTGACGATTAGTATAGGACCATAGTATAGGACTGAAGAAGCTACTTGGATGAGTAGTGAAACATTTCAACCTAACAAGAAAGAAGTCCAGTTGCCACAAGTCAGTTTCCAGATACCCACACCTGGATGACAGAAAATCTTCGCAGATATATAGGGTCATTATTTAAATTTTCCATGCAAGCAAAATGATGTTCAAAGTGTTGCAACAAAGGCTTTTACTTTATATGGAGCAAGAAATACCTGATGCTCAAGCTGGATTCTGAAAAGGAAGAGCCACTGGAGCTCATATTGCAAACATTCCCTGACTACTGGAACACATCAAAGAATTTGAGATGAAGATCAGTCTCTGCTTTATAGACTAAAACATAGGTCTGATCCTCCAGAGGTAGAAGGCAGCAGGAAAAGAGGAAGACTAACAACGAGATGGATTGGCTCCCTAAAGGAACCACTAGCCTGATTTTACAAGAGCTGAGCAGGGTTGTTGAAGACTGCACTTTTTCAAGATCTCTCATTCATACGATTGCTATAAGTCAGAGCCAACTTGACAGCATGTAACAACAATCATATTGGTCTTTTTCAGGAATACTACAAGCAAAAGTATGATGGCACGTTTAAGACTAATACACATAAATCAATGAGAGTGTTCATGAATTACAGTCCAGTTCTTGAGACACGGGTGTAAAAATATGTTCTAAAACTGCTTTTTGTGGTTTGCAATTAATGCAGGTGAAGTATTCCCACTAAATCTTTTCACTTCCATAACACACAGCTTTCTTGGTGGTTGCTTTCAGAGACAGACCCCTGTGCAAGTGGAAATGGAGGGTGTTCGCACATCTGCCAACATGAAAGTGGACTTGCAAAATGTGAATGCTATTCTAGATACCACCTTTCCGCAGATGGGAAGTCATGTCCAGGTAAAAAGCTGGCAACAAAAATGGCAACAAAAATGGAAGAATCTAAAAGTTGACAATGTTCACAATCTCTTTGCATAATCAAGTCAGGCCTGATGTTTACAAGAGTATAAGACCTTTAAGTTGGTTGAATGATGAGAAATAAATGGAAGAATCTAAAAGTTGACAATGATCACAATCTCTTTGCATAATCAAGTCAGGCCTGATGTTTACAAGAGTATAGGACCTTTAAGTTGGTTGAATGATTAAAAATATTTGGAAGAATCTAAAAGTTGACAATGATCACAATCTCTTTGCATAATCAAGTCAGGCCTGATGTTTACAAGAGTATGGGACCTTTAAGTTGGTTGAATGATGAGAAATAAATGGAAGAATCTAAAAGTTGACAATGTTCGCAATCTCCTTGCATAATCAAGTCAGGCCTGATGTTTACAAGAGTATGGGACCTTTAAGTTGGTTGAATGATGAGAAATAAATGGAAGAATCTAAAAGTTGACAATGATCACAATCTCTTTGCATAATCAAGTCAGGCCTGATGTTTACAAGAGTATGGGACCTTTAAGTTGGTTGAATGATGAGAAATTCAGAAGGATGCCGTCCATACATATTTGGCAGTTAGTCTTGGGTTCTCCATGCATGGCCCTCAACCCTGAAATGTGTCTGAGAATCTTCAACAATGCATGTGGATTCCTTGGCTGAGTCATACATTTCGAAATGTTCCCCAAAAGTAGGCACTGGGGGGTGGTACGGAGGCATTGCTTATGTGCTCTGCAGCTAATCTTCTCTTCAACTCTTGTTTTGCAGATGTTGATGAGTGTTCAGAGGGGACAACCAGGTGCTCTCATCTCTGTGTGAACACTCTGGACTCCTTTGCCTGCCTTTGTAATCCTGGGTTTGAAATAGGAGCTGATGGAAGGCAATGTTCCCGTAAGTGACAGTGTTATTGCAGCTCTGTAAAGACAAGCATGTCGTGCCAGTTAGATTGATGAGATGGTGGGAAATGATTCCTTGATTCATTTGTGCAACCATTTTTACCCAAGAGAAGTTCTATATCCTTGGTTCAGGTTCTTTGCTTCCTTTTGTCTTTTAATAGCCATTCTGATCAGAACTCTCTCCAGAGAGTACATCATACTGAAGTTCCCAGTTTTGCAGAGACTCTTATGTAGAGTCACAGGTTTCTATATGCATGAGTGCAAATTCAGAACAGTGAACAATATCTCTTACATTAAAAAAAAAAGCAAACAGTGCCACAAATTTACCTTAAAGATGTTAATTTATCTTAACTCTAAGCATTCTTAGAGTTATGGAAAGTATTTGCCCAGATTACCAATTTTATGGCTGATCTTTTCCTACCCTTTTCTCCTAATTTTGTATCCTGGATACATAGTACATTTGGGGGGGCGGGAAGGTAGATTCCCCTCATATATGCAAATCTATATGTTTCCTTATAGGATTTTGTTACAGACTTATCAAGTCTGTTACATAAGCCCACCCTATCTGAAGTTCTGATTTGATAATGAAAATAATTGGGGTATTAGAAGTTCAAGACTGTAGAACTGGTTGGCTATAAAACTGATGTCACACTGTTCCTCCATTCTTCTAAACGATACCGCTCAGCATGAGAAAGACTTGGTCGGCAATGCTCAAACTGTCTTTGTAGAGAACTGGGAACAGGGGGAAGACAAAGTTGCCTTCATTAAATAAGATATGCAATAAAAGCTGCTGACATATATTTGCATGCAAAAAAACACAACTCTTTTATTTTACCTTGCTGCCTTCGAGGCAACATAGTCCAATTATCAGCACTGGAATAAGAAATTTAGTCACTCTGGTGCACAGAGCATCATTTCGTCTTTTGCCTGAGGGGGCAAAGGGTTTGGGACCAATCCTAAGTGTAGAACGTAAGGAAGCCACTCCAGCAATAAGCAGGAAGAGCTAAACTAAACCAGAAAAGGCATGCCATGTTGAGCTGGATTTAAAAAGTGGATTAAAAAAAATCAGTCCTTATCAAAAAGGGCACGTACCATTTCACCATATTTCAGAGCTATTCTAAGAGCCTGAATAGTAGACTTCATGCTGTTTTCATCCTCAGCAGAATCTTCCCTGTGGGTGGATAGAACTTGTAGGGGACTCCAAGACTCTTGCTCTTTGAAAGACATAGAATTAATATTTGTTCTCCTGCAGAACAGCTGTCTTCATCAAACTTAGTGAAGGAAAAGTTAATATAGGCCAGACCTATTCAGGATGTGGATTGGAAGCAAATATTTTCATCAAAAGATGATTGAAGAAGAAACATCCATAATAATGTAGCGAATATCTATGCAGATGGGAATGACTCCCGCCATTAGCAGTCTAATTATCTATATTTCATTCTCTTGACTATTTCCTGATCCAAATCTTACAAGAGCATCTGTATCTATATGAATTGGAAGGAATCATTATGCCAGTTCTAGCTTCTGTCATTGGCTGCTGCAGCCCACAGATAGAAAAGGCCAGACATGACGGCTCTCTTTCTGTTTCCCGTAAAGATTCAGGAGCCCTTGTAGGGCTTCCTGAGAAAAAAATGTTCTCTGGATATGTATCTTTATGTGGTATAAATGGTATAATAGACCCTTGAGAGGGAGTCATTAGTACAGTCAAGAAACTACAGAAGTATACACAATTTTCAGGGGAAGAAGAGAAGAATGGAAGACAAGTCTGTGAGGTCTGGACACAGAATACTGGCTGTCTTTGGGAAGTAAAAATTAAAAATTGGGGAAGAGAAGGGACAGAATATTCTGGGAGAGTGGGTCTGTATGGACCACTTACCCAATAGCTTCAGAAGAGATGGTATCTCCTGTGTGGAGAAGTGTGCTACGTCATGTCCTCTGAAGCTATCGGGCAAGTAAACCTCGATAGGTCCCTTACTGAATGAGTCTCCCTTCTCACTGTTATCCTTCCACTTCCTCTTTCTTGTCCTTGCTACTGTTTGCTTGCCTGAGAGGCAATTGGCACCCTCTGCTCCTGCATCTCATCACGTCTCATTTGCTGTGGTCCAAAGTAAGAATCAAGTGAGCAAAAAAAACACCATCTTTTATTTTACCTTGCTGCCTTTGAGGCAACATGGTTCACTTATCAGCACTGGAATTAGAGATGTAGTCATTCCTGTACATGGAGCATCATCTCAATGGTGAAAAAGAAGAGCAAGACCAGAAGGTTCTTTGCAATGGGCCCTGCTAGGACTATGGCCATCCTTGACACCAGTCAGTGTTTTGTTTAATGTTCTGTTCCTGATCCCACCTAGCACGGATATTTATGTACTGACCTTGCTTTGATCCGTTTTCTGAAAGGCATTGAAATGGAAATTGTCAACAGCTGTGAAGACAACAATTGAGGTTGTTTGCGCCACTGTGAGCACTCCAACAACAGACCACTCTGCTCTTGTAACCAAGGTTACCTCTTGGATTTGGAGGGAAGACACACATAGGTTATGTATGATCAAATAGATGTCACATTGAAGGATACTGTGGCTTTCGCTAACCTGTGCAGCACGGATACTTCCATGTCAATATAGTTTTTTTTTCTCTCTCTCGCACCACCAACTCCTTGTAGGGGGAGGGAACCATGGAACCTGGTGAGTTTGGATGGGTAAGGAAGAGGATGCCAGAGCACCCAAACAAATGTGTCACCTTCTGAGTCAGTGCACATCTCTATTTATTTATTTATTTGATTTATACCCCACCTATCTGGACTACTCGTCCACTCTAGGCGGCTAGACTGGTTCCAAGGGGTAACCCAGATGTATAGAAGCTGCCCATCCCAAATCAAAGACCGTTTTCTCATCAACCCCAAATAGCACACACACCTAAAGAGTCAGTCTTTCCCATTGAGATTTATGGCCGAGGAAGAATTTGAACCTATGTCTTTTTGACCCAAAGCTATCTGTCTACTGAATTGCAGATAAAGTGATTGGGCAGTGTTTTAATAGCTATGTTTTTTAAAATGATTGGACAGCGCACTGACTACTGTGACTTTCGCTAACCCTTACAGCACTACTAGCTGTATTTGTTCTTAGGCTCCTTCCCTATCAAAGGACCAAGCCAAACCAGGACAAAAAGACACGAAAATACCCATAATTTCAGCAGGCAAAGAGGGCAATCTACTTTACAAAGCTTTATTATACAGCAAGTTTTTATACAGCCTTGTTTAATTTGAATACTACTTTCAACACGTTCAGTATAAACAATAGAATATCCTTAGCAGGTAGTACTTTAATGGTATTTTCAGTGTTCAGAGTTTTTTTTTTTTGTATATCTTACAGCTAGTAACTCCAGTAACCCCGGGGGTGTATATGTGTCAGGGAGCACAGTGAATCCACTGTGATGTTAGTCTGCGTTTTACGAGAATTATCCGAGGTGCCGAAGCTATTTTGGAAATAGTGTTCAGCACCCTGGATAGCTCCTTTGAAACACAGATTAAAACCCGGAGTGGATTCACAGCCCTCCTCCCAAAAACTGGAGGGACCAGCTGCCACTTGACCTTTGTTAAAGATAGCTCATTGCTTAATGAAGCCATCCAGCGATGGCTTCATTAAGTAAGAAGAGATTATACCAGAGGCAACAGTGATAATTTCCATACTTATTTATACCAAGGGTAGAGAATTTTAAACCTTTTATACTTTTAATATATCAACCATACCCTGAGTAGTCAATTGTAAGAGATTATGGGATTATTGGAATCCTTTCCATCAAGAAACTCATCCTCCATTAAAAGAAGTTTTTTTTTAAAAAAAAAAAGGCAAAGAGAGAAATAGGTTTCCCTCCCCTTCTGAATGAACAATTGACATGTTTTGAGGTGTGAAGGCTATGAATAGAACCGAGATCTTTGTTATGATCTGAAATATTGCCCACCAGCTTTTCGGTGACATTTTCAGGAAAGCAAAGTTGCAAGTTCCAATAACTTGCATTAATCAATTTCATGCTGGCCTCTAACCTCCATTGATTGATCACACTCTCTTCATCCTTTTCTTGGGTTGACTGTACTCCTAATAATGTTAGCACCCTTTCCAAGGTTAATTGCCACACTGACCTTTCTCTTCTCTTGTTGCTTCATTTGAGGAATTTTGCACATTCAGCATCCACCTCATCTTTCAGAGAGCCCATCAACTTAGCTCAACCTGTACCTCATTTCTTCTTTTTTTTCCCCCACCCCTTGTTTCATCTTATGTGGGTCAGCAGTTTTAAGAGATGCAATTTCAGCAGTGGAAAGGCACAATGTGGTGGTAGTGGTGGTTACTGAGTTATAACAATTTTATTTTCCTTTGAAAAAGGTATCATAGACTTTTAAAAGTTAGATTTTATCTGAGAACATCTCTCGCTTCAAAGAGTTTTACAGATGTAAAAGGATATTTGAAATCCTATCTGGTTTTTGGAGGGAAGACTTCTATAGGACAAGATGTCAGAAAGAATTTTTGTGTATTTGATAGCAAAGCAGTTTCTACTTAGCAGTGCCTGTGACTGTAGCATAATACTAGTCATACTCTGCTTTTACCTAGATATTAAAATTAGCTCAGAAATACTGGTGTGTGCACACACCCCACAATCTACATGTAGAATTAAAAGTTTCAGAAGTCCTAGCAGAGACATGAGTTTCATAGAATCACAGAATAATTGAGTTGGAAGGGGCCTGTGTGGCCATCAAGTCCAACCCCCTGCTCAATGCAGGAGTGCACCTCCAAGCCAATATGACAGATGATTGTCTAATTTTCTCTTCGATGCTTCCAGCAGTGGAACACTTACCTCCTCTCAAGGTTCCATTGTCACACTGTTCTAACAATTAAGACGTTTTCCGGATATGCAGCCTAAATTTGGCTTCCTATAAGCTTGAGCCCATTATTATATGACCTGCACTCTGGGATGACCAAGAACAGATCCTGTCCTATCATATCTCCCCTCACTCTTCTTTTTTCAAGGCTAAATATGCAAGTTCTTCTAGTCTTTCCTCAAAGGAAAGTTGCTGGAGGCTTCTGGTATTACTGCACTTCTTATATGCTGAAACACATATTGAGCATAAGGCAAGGGTTCACAACATCAGCATTCCATGGAATTTCTGTTCTTCGTTAGATTTCTAGGCTCGCCCATAGGGTCCTGGGCAAAGTAAGCTTTATGCCTTCTTTCTAGATGCCGGTCCCGCAGAAACTGCTTGGTATACACAGACTGCACTCACCCTTCCATTTGTCTAACAGGGTCCACATTACACATGTAACTCTTCTATTGCTGGTTTCCCGGGATAACAACATGTACTGTATAGCTCGTGCGGAAACTTGAGGGGTTTAAGGCCAGTAGGTTACAGCTTGCTTGGTAGCAATTTCTTTCTGAACTGATTTGCTTTTATTGGGCACCTTAGATCTTTCTAGTATATGAAACTGGCCAGAATCCTGTTAGTTGCACCCATCGATATAAATCCATTGGAATAAATCTCAGCTGTGAATTGTCACATGTTAAACTGTGAACCTCCCCAATAAATCAATGGAGGAATTTGCTTAATCATTGTGCAACGGCAAAGGTTTCTTAATTTGCAGCACTTTATATCTGAAATTTGCATCTGTGGAGTTACGATGGTGTAGTTTTTCAGTTGGATTCAGCCTACTGATCTTGGGCCACTCAGTGCTTCCCTCCGTTGCAGCATCTGGAAAGATAAGGTGACAAGGAGAGAAACCATGTGCACTGTCTTGAGTTCATTGGAGAAAAGATGGAGTTCATTGGAGAAAAGATGGACTACAAATAAATAGAACCATGGTTTATTTTCCCTAGGACGCTGGGCTGAGGGCGAAGGCCAGGTCTGTTTGCATGGATGCCTTGCTGAGTTTTTTTTTCCCTGGGCTTTTTTTTTTTGTCTCCTGACCGCATGGCCTGGGGGTGGGGCCTAGGGGTGGGACTTCCTGATTTAAAAGAGCTTGTCCCAGGACAAATTTTGTATCTGGCCTTAATATGGTAAATAGGAAAGTGAATTAGATTTGCATAAGCCGGGGAGTCAGGAAAGCTTTAAGGATCAGATCATACTTTTGCACTATTAAAGAGCAGGCCGGGTAGGTGGGGCTCGTCAGCCATGGAAGGCAGCCCATCTAGGAGAAGGAAAACTCCCATTTCAAACCTCCACTGCCACTGCCTTGTGGCTATATCCACTCATGGAAAAGGCTTCAGGAGTTAACCTTGAGGCAAAATCCGGAGCTGGAGTCCCGAAGGCAGCATGTGTCGTTCTGCCAACTCCTGCGACATTGCTGGAACCAGTTGTATTGGCTCTTGCCTTTCCATTGGACCAATTCAGCAACATGGAGAGGGGGGATCTGCTGCTTGGGTAACAGCCTATCCTCCATATTACCTTACCCGGGCTTCATGCTCTGGAGAGGACACTCCTTGATTCAGAGCATGTTACCATAGTCTCTCGAGACTGAAGGATGCCTATGCAAGGTCTATTTATGTGTATATAGTGCTTCTGTGCTACCCATTAACAATAAGTTTTATAGTGGGATATATATGAAAAATTAAAATATAAAATACCAAATAAACAACATATTAAACTAAAAACAAGTTAAAACAGCACCAGGATAAAAATGTGTTGATCCAGAGAAAATAATTCCATGCATTTAAAAATAGAGAACTTTGTTTCAAGTTTAGAGTTTGTAATTAGGGAATAATGTTATTTAATCACATTTAACTGCATTTGACTGTTAGAGGAGAAGACAGCCAAAATACAAAGCATGACATTTTTCTTCCTGTGATTAGGTTCATTTGAAGGTTGGAGCAGTTCCTCTTTTTGGGTGGCAATTAACCAGGAAGAGTTGTTTGAACGATTAACAAATTTATTTGGTTTAACATTCAGGGATTCAACAATAACTTCAACTGGGTCAAAACAACTCAAATTGGGTAACTGTTCCTAAGGGGAAGGTAGAAAGGTGGCTTGGGAGAGTCTATTGTGGGGCTGGCCTGAACCGTTCCTTGTCCATGGGCTTCCTCAGCGGAGCGCTCCTCACTCCACATATCGTGCCACAACAGGGATTCAGAGCCAAATCCCCCTCACATGGTGGTTGATTGAACGATGAATTGGGTCTGATCACCTTCCTCCAATGACCATGTCCTTGTGGGAAAATCACCACTGTCCTTTCTTGCATTTCGGTTATTGTCACTTTCTTTTCTTTTTGCTCAGGGTCAGATAACAATCCTCCCACCTTTAAGTTGGGGAAGTCCTCCACGAATTCTCGTGCTTTTCCATAAGTAGACTCTCCTTCCTTTCTCATCTCTTCCCACGGAATATTGAAAACTCCCCTCTTTTCCTCCTCCTTTATAGCTTCCTCCCACACTGGCAAGGTTAACTCCTCCCCTTCCTTTCCCTTTCCTTCTTCTACCAAACAAACTTCCACCTTTACTTCTTTCTCCTTCACACCCTTCTCATCATTTTCCTTTGCAATCAATCCTTCTGTATCCTTTCTCTCGCCTTCTTTATGTGCCACTACTATTTGGGGAGATGGCACACTCTCCTCTCTCTTTCTTCTTTCTATTTCTCCTTCACACATCCTGAGGTGATTTTTCTTTTTGCATGTGCTCAAGAGTTGAAGGCTTCAGATGGCTTTGGATGATTTCTTTTCCTCTTTTAATTGTTCCCATTCAAACTACCAATGTGCTGATGTGTACAGAGCTGGATTCAAAACCAGAACTAGCTTTTGTTAATAGCTTTTAGCAGCAGCACTGTTCAGCTATTAAAGTGATCACATGATAAAGGGAGAGCAGTGATGGTTTCAAAAATTCTTCCCCCCTTTGTTTCTTCTCAGTTTCCCAACCCCAGGGCTCTGAATCATATGTGACATTTCATCTAATGGATGGAGGGACTAGATGAGCTAGATGTCAAAAAGGGCAAGACCAGCTAACACATCGTCACCTTCCTTTCTTATGAGTTTAGGCATGAATATCAAAATAAAGGTTATGTTTTCTACACAAGAAGAGGACAATGTTTGATGACTTGAAAATGTCATGGTTACATCTCCAATCTTAGCTTTAGATGAAAACGAGCTGGAAGAAGTGGAACAAGAAGAGCTGGAGATTGCCAGCATCCCTGACCTTCACTTTAGAAGAACACCTCACCTCCTCCACTACGGTACTTCACTAGACTCCTTCTTTGATGGTCAGGTTGAAGACATCCGCAGAGAGCTTACTGTTGTACAAAAAGCTGGTGAGAGAATGTTTTCTAAAAACCTTTCAGAGTGAAGATATATTAACAAGTTGTATTTCCAGGGGAGAATCATCAGCCATGATAGAAAAGAGAACCTCCCCAGGGTCATATGTCTATATTATGCAGGATCAGCTTTGTCCGGAATGAGTTTTTTCTGTAAAGAGAATGAAATAAAGAACAAACTTTATGTGTCTGCAGATGCTGCTGCTTGTCTCTTCATTCCACAGAGGGTGTTAAAGCTGCTGTTCACACTCTACTAATGTCTGTATAACACAGCAGAGCAGAGTATGACCAATGAAACAGATGTGACCTAAAGCCCTTTTTGCCTTGGGCTTTCTCTCTTGGACAATGACCATAGAGCATGGTTTGAAGTTTTGGTGCATCTGGAGCCCATTCCCCCCCCCCCCCAGAACTTCAAGGAACTGCACAGATCACAAAAATGGAAGTGGGGAAACCAATAATGAATCTTATACAGGAGCAGTAGAATTCCATTTTTGAAGTGCTGGAGACCTTCAAGGGAACATTAGACAACCATTTGTCAAATCTTTGATTTTGATTCCTGTGTTGAGCAAGGGATTGGCCTTGATGGCCTTAGAGGCCCCTTTCAACTCAATAATTCAAGGATGATGATGATGATGATGATGATGATGATGATGATGATGATGATGATGATGATGGTTGTTGTTGTTGTTGTTGTTGTTGTTGTTGTTGTTGTTGTTTTGGACTGATTTCTGCTCCTGGAGGCAACCAAGAATGGTGCTTCGCTACTTTTTGCTAGAGAAACCTATTTCTTAGTCAGCAGTAGGAAAGTCTGAGGAGTGTACTTTCCACAGACTGTACTTTGCCTCTTCCCCCTTTGCATCTTAGAAGATGGCCAAGATTTATCTTTGTCATAGAAAGGTGTTGGCAGTACGCATGTGCTCTGGCTGTGTCTGACATACAAGTTTGATGCCTGTGCTTTTTCATTTTAGTTTGCCTGGATAATATGTTTGGTAATGACTGCAGCTTAAGTTGTTCTGACTGTATGAATGCAGGATAATGCAACAGTGACAACACTAGCTGCACTTGCCCAGCTGGATGGACTGGTATTATTTGTAATGAAAGTAAGTACAATGGTGCCCCGCATAGCGACATTAATCCGTTCCGGATTAATCGTCGCTATGTAGAAACATCGCTAAACAGAACGGAAAAATCCATAGGAGTGCGGCCCAAACTCACCATTCAGCGAAGTTCCTCCATAGCGCTGCTATTTTTGCGCCCTCGGTAAGTGAGGAAACCGTGCGAAAATGGTTGCGGCGGCCATTTTGGGCACCCTGCGGCCATTTTGGAACTGCCAATCAGCTGTTTTAAGAACGCTTACCAATCATCGCAATGCGATGTTTTGCCCATTAAAACATTGCAATGCTATCGCATTAGCGATCTAAAAAAATAGATCGCTATTCGGATTCGTCATTAAAAGGTGGGCTCGTTATGCGAGGCAACACTGTACCATGTGGCTGACAGCATCTTGCAGGCTTTTAAGTGTTCTTATGCAGTGTCACTTGAAATAGTAGTAAGGAGTTAATTGCTTACTCAAGATCTGGTAGCTTAGAAGCGGGATACTAGATGTGCAAATCAGGAAAGGGACCCTCCAAATGTTTGGTACTATAATTCTAATTATCACTAACCTCTAGTCATGGTTTCCAGCAGCTTCTGTAGGACCAGATGTTATTCATCCTCTATGAAGATAAATAAATCTGTAAAAAGAGTGTGTTGTGTTTACATCCGTCTCCACTGTAACTCCAAGACTGGAAGTGTAGCGACTTAAAGCTAACCATGCCTACCAAGGGGACTATTGGGATATGTACATCAGGATTTGTTGATTTTTAAATTTATTTCATTAAATTCATTTAATTTAAATCTTCATCATGTAAGATTGTCTTCAGTCACTAGATGGCAGACTACCATAGCTATCAGAGAGGAAGTTGCAGTCAGGCCTAGCATATTTAGAGGGCCTCTAGGGACTCGTGGACTCACCTCCCTCTATTACCATCTCTACACAAGAACTAGAGGTTGTTCATGACTTTGTATACCTTGGCTCAATGATCTCTGACACTCTGTCCATAGATGTCGAGCTGGATAAATGCATTGGCAAAGCAACCACCATGTTCTCTAGACTCGCAAAGACAGTATGGTTTAATAAGAAGCTTACGACATATACCAAGATTCAGGTCTATAGAGCCTGTGTCTTGAGCACACTCCTGTACTGCAGTGAGTCCTGGACCCTTTGTGCACGGCAGGAGAAGAAGCTGAACAACTTCCATACGCATTGCCTCTGATGGATTTTTGGTATCACCTGGCAGGACAAAGTTCCAAACAGAATAGTCCTGGAACGAGCTGGAATTTTTAGCATATATACATTACTGTAACAGCGACATCTATGTTGGCTTGGGCATGTCGTGAGAATGGCTGATGGTCAGATTCCAAAAGATCTCTTGTAGGGAGAATTAGTGCAGGGAAATCGCCCCAGAGGGAGACCACAGCTGCAATACAAGGATATCTACAAGCAGGATCTGAAGGCCTCAGAAATGGACTTCAACAGATGGGAAACCCTGACATCTGAACGTTCAGCTTGGAGGCAGGCAGTGCATCAAGGCTTCTCCCAATTTGAAGAGACCCTCATCCAGCAGGCAGAGGCAAAGAGGCAGTCCAAAAACCAGGAAATTCAGGGAGCTGGACAGGGGACAGACTATATTTGTCTTCAGTGTGGAAGGGATTGTCACTCTTGATTTGGCCTTCTCAGCCACACTAGATGCTGTTCCAAGACCTCTATTCAGAGCATGTTACCATAGTCCCTCGAGACTGAAGGATGCCTACATGGAGGCAGCTCTATATAGACCAAGAACATACCATGTAGGAAGGGTGGAAAGAAAGGGTCCATACGTATGACTGCTGCTTCCCTCTGTGCAGCAACTGGAGTCTGAAACCACTGAAAAACAAGAAACAAAAAAGAGAGATTTGGGGGTTATCACCATGGCCTCACATGAAGAGTGTATAAACCCAATGTTTTCTTTGAACTGCACATTGCAAAGGCAGACCAGTAGTAAGGAACAAGGTGTATCTGAGGCAAGCTGATATGTCATTACTTAACTTCTTAAGCATTCCTAATTTATGATGTGTTCTGTTGGATTGCTTGGAATATAGAAGGAAAACCCATGCATTTCACTACACTGGGGCTTTTAAGATAAGGAAAGCAAAACCCAAATGATGCTGAAGAGCACATTCTGGTGTGCATGTTCATTAATTCTGGAAGTGAAATTCCATTTATATCAATCCGCTTTTAAAGATTTTAAATGGTTGAATATAACTTTGAACTTGGGGTGAGCTGTAGCCGTAAGACATAGATACCCTCTGTAATAACCCCTTTCACCACCTATTAAACTGTAACTCTGTAGCTGCCCCAGAGAGCAGGTTGTCAAAAATCATATTCCAGAAAGAGGAAAAGATGACCCAGGGATGCTGTTTCACACATCCCATCTTGTCAGCTCCTGTGTGCTTCGTCCCCAAGTGACAGATAACCAAAGTGCTCAGTAAGTGGCAATAATAAAGCACTTTTCTGTTTGAACAGGTGTCAGTCCTAACTGATCTCACCTGCCATAAAGAATTAACACATCAATGTCTACTGGTCTTTCGCTTAGATCCAAATTTGCAAGTGACATTCAATCGTCTTTTTCCAAAATCAGATCAGTCAAGGGCTTGCAAAGAACACAGACAGTGTTACTAAGAAAAACAGACTTCTGCCTGTGGGAGACATCTGGGTTTGTTTGTGTTTTTTTTAACCATGGAAAAATCTGAATATGGGGAGAATATGAGGCTTCCTAGTAAGTTGTTAAGTTCTACAGCTGGCTGTACAGATGAGCATCTGCAGTTTGAAGGAAAACTTACATTTTTATTGACTTTATTGAATTTATTCTGGGATGGCTACATTTCTCTGCGCTAAGGAATATAAAAAGGGTGGACTATGCTACCATCCTGGATGAATCCCAGACTAAATCAGGATGATTTAGATTGATCTAGAGAGGACGGGATCACTCTCAATCACTTCAGACTGATTTAGCCACTCAGAAAGTAGAAGATAGCTAGGCAAGGAATCTTGGAAATGTTGCAAAACAGTGCCATAAAAGGAACATTTCCCTCTAAGGAAAAAGTTATAGGCCTGAAACGTATTGGTTTTGTGTGCCACCATAAATGCGATGGTGTAAGTCACAGCAGCAAAGTGTCTTTGCTTAACGAATATTCCTTCTTGAGTGCAAAGAACTGGCACTCAACGTTTATGACTGGCAGAAAAAGAATACAAGCAGCGGCTCATAAACTAGTGCCAGTTCCCTGCTGCAGCTTATGCCATTGCACTTAAGACCAGCATAAATGGCTAATAGGATTCTGATTAATTCTGTTTTAAAAAGGAAGCTTTAAAAACTGGCCAGTGTAAGAAAACCTGGATTTATTTGCCTGGAATTTGGCAGGATTAAACTTGAGGCTGTGACCATTTTCCTAAATGTCACAAATAAGCACCATCGCCGAAATGACAAATCCTCATTTCCCTGTGTGAATCACTGATAGATGTGAGCATTAAGAATTCCAATTTTCAGTTCATATTAGCTTCCAGATTGGACTACACAAATTCAGGCCTGAATCCAGATTGTCAGACCAAAGTAGAGAACATTTGCACACCCTTGAAAAATACTCTTTATTGATTTATATCAGGGTGAGCAATGGGAGGCACATGGGGGGTCCATCCCAGCCATTTTTGTGGGCCTTTACTCTCTACTGGTATAGGATACACCTATGTGGTTCCTGGGAAGTCCTACGTGGAAGGGTTTGAGGCCTAGCTCGACCCATGCATCTTCTGCCCTGGTGCATGCTGGGAGCCAATTTTCTCCACAGAAAAATGGACAGAGCTAGTCTTCAAACCCTTTGAATGTAGACTTTTATCTCAGGTGAGCCACATTTAGGTGTCTGTCAGGTAGAACTCCCAGAATAGAAAATGATGAAAATCACGTCCCTAAAAATCACCCATAGAAACCCACATGATAGCTAGGCTGTTTGTCTTCTCACAGGATTGTTTCATTCCAGCATGACTACTGAAGTATGGTTGCTAATGGGGTTAAAACATGCCTCATCTCCTTCATCTAAATTTTTGGTACAGCTTGCCCCATGGGGACAAACAGAGAAGATTGTCAGAGCCTCTGCAAGTATCAGAATGGAAATTCCTGTGACCCATTAACAGAGCGGTGTTCGTTGCCCTCCAGGAGTTAATGGAAAATTCTGTGAAGACAGTAAGAATTGTATTGCTTTATTTTACATCATTTCCCACTGGTTGCCCTATGGTGGACTGCTCATCCAGTTATCAGTGTCTTGTTAAAAGTGACACAAAAGTAAAGGCAACGTACAGAGTCAGGTCACAGTTGTTGTTATATGCTGTCAAGTTACTCCAACTTACAAAACAGGTTTTTGAGGCAAAAGAGATATTCAAGGAACAGTTTTCCATTGACACTCCCATTTGAGTTCTGTGCCCAAGCACAGATTTGAACTCAGGTCTCTTGAGTCTTAGTCCAGCATTCTATTTACTAGACTACACTGGCTCCTTTAAGTCAAAAGAGAAGGGCAGAAACAGTCCAATCAGTGAGCAGACCTAATAGGGTAAACTCATGAAGAAAGGGAGCTGGCCACGCTAGATTTTCAGAATCAACCCTCCCCTTTCCATCCTTTTTTATTGGCCTCTAGACCCTCTTGAGTCTGACCTGGTCTTGAATGAATCTAGTGGCTCTTTTGTCCTTGCTGTGACATTTACCAGAACCCATTTCTGTCACCCACTCCCCACTTTCCACCACTTGAGAGGCTCAAGGTAGATGTCAGAGGAGAACTCTTGATGGATCCAGTTGTCATTGAGATCTGGATTTAACATCAAATATTGGCAGGAACATCTACCATCACCACTATCGTGCCCCCTTGAACACATTCTATCCATATTATTCTCTTTAGCCATTAGTTCAAGGGTATTCATGGAGGGAGAGTTTCCCATTCCACCCTGAACATGCCCAATCTTGTCTGATTTCAGAAGTACAGTACTTGGGTTAGTACTTGGGTGGGAGACTACCTGAGAATACCAAGGATCTGAAGCTTGGCTAGGAAAGAATCCTGCTTGCAACTCTGGTGGATTGTTCCCAGTCAGGGTTATCGATACCATGTTCAATGGACTGTCTCACCATGAGATAACTTCCTGTATTCCCATGGCTACATATCAGAATACAGTACAGTGTGGGAGCATGCATGTAGTGGAGTCAAGGCCTAACACCAGGAAAGGTAGAGCAGACAAAGCCTAGGGTAGCTTATTCTGTTCCTGTATCTCTATTGATGGGTGTTTGGAACAATGAGAGCTACATTGCCATTGGCGTCTATCAATGCGATAATGGATAAGGCGATAAACAACAGTTCCACTGCTGTGACTGTGTTACTTCCTTCTTGAGATAATTCCCCGCTGAAACCTTCATGAATGCTACATAAATGTCATCAAGCATCTTGCTGCATGGTGGGAAGTCATGGAAATGAATATGCAACTCCAAGGGTCTTTGCAGTACAGTATATTAATATGTATCTCCAAGGGTCTTTGCAGTATATCAGTTCATCCTCAGTGTGCTGCTATTTATAATAAGTAGAGTTTCAAAAACTGCATTTCCTCCCATTGCACTTCTAATTATATTTGCACTGTGCTCTTCTTCTTCTTCTTCTTCTTCTTCTTCTTCTTCTTCTTCTTCTTCTTCTTCTTCTTCTTCTTCTTCTTCTTTTCTTCTTCTTCTTCTTCTTCTCTTTCCCTCCGCCGTCTATCTAATCAGGCTGCTCTAAAGGACTTTTCAGGATACACTGTAACAGGAAATGCCGTTGTGCAAACCATGGATATTGCCACAGATTGTATGGATCCTGCTCATCCTTTACCCTCAAGGGGGCACGCATTAGGCCCATTAGGAAGAAACCAAATTTGGCGACGGACAACATTGGAAATTATAGGCCTGTCGCCAATGTTTCTTTCCTAAGCAAAGTGGTGGAGAGGGTGGTGGCAGACCAGCTTCAGGCGTTCTTGGATGAAACCAACACTCTGGACCCATTCCAGTCGGGTTTCAGGCCGTGCTATGGTACAGAAAAGGCACTTGTCGCACTGACCTGCTAAGGGAGGCCGATGGGGGCAATATGTCCCTGTTGGTCCTCCTTGATAGCGGCCTTTGATACCGTCGACCACGGTATCCTCCTTGGGAGGCTCTCTGAATTAGGAATTGGTGGCCTAGCGCTTGCCTGGCTCCGTTCCTTCTTGGAGGACCATCCCCAGAGAGTACAGCTTGGAGAGAGTGTCTCGGCCCTGTGGAGCCTCAACTGTGGGGTCCCGCAGGGGTCGGTCATCTCTCCAATGCTGTTTAAGATCTACATGAGGCTGCTGGCTGGGGTCATCAGGGGGTGTGGGGCATCGTGTCACCAGTACAGTGAACCCTCTACTTAAGGAATTAATCCGAATTGGAATGGTGGCTGCAAGTCGAAAAGTCTTGAATCTCCATTGACCTACAATGCATTGAAAACCGATTTAATCCCATAACTGGCAGTTTTTATTCTATTTTTGTTCCATTTTGGTTTTTTTCTGGTCTGTAAGTCGATTCTCCGGCTGCAAGTCGAATCTAAATTCTGCGGCAAGAGAAGTCTGTAACTCGAAAAGTCTGTAAGTCAAGCCGTCTGTAAGTCGAGGGTCCACTGTATGCTGATAATACACAGCTCTACATCTCCTTTTCATCTACCTTAGTGGATGCCGTTCTGTCCCTTCAGCGCTGCCTGGAGACTGTACTGGAATGGATGCAGTCGAATGGGTTGAGGCTGAACCCGGACAAGACGGAGGTCTTGAGGGTGGGTGGTCCTTCCATCAGCAGTATAGGTAACTCCCTTTCTTTTGGGGGGGGGATGACCCTTGCCGCAAAGAGTGAGGCCCGCAGCTTGGGGATACATCTGGACCCGGCACTTACCATGGAAACCCAGGTGGCGACCATGGTCCGCTCCGCTTATTTTCATCTATGGTGGATTGCCCAGCTGCTACCATATCTTGATGGGGGGGGGGCTTCACTACTCTAGTCCATGCACTCATAATCTCGAGATTAGACTATTGTAATGCAGTCTATGTGGGGCTGCCTTTGAGACTGACGCAGAAACTTCAGATGGTCCAGAATGCAGCAGCCAGGCTTCTTAGTTGGGTGAGAAAACACCAACATATCTCCCCCACTCTGGCTGCTTTGCACTGGTTGCCCATCCATTTTCGTGTTGACTTCAAAGTGTTAACAATCACGTATAAAGCCCTAAACGGTTTGGGACCTCAATATTTGGCAGATCGTCTTCTCCCACCCAGATCTACCCGAATCACCCGATATAGCCAGCAGGGATGGCTGAGAGGTCTGACAGTGAGGGAGACCCAGAAGGAAAAAACAAGAAACCGGGCCTTCTCGGCGGTGGCCCCTCGGCTGTGGAACACCCTACCAACAGAAATTCAGCTGGCACCCTCGCTGGGTACTTTTAAAAGCCAGCTAAAAACTTGACTATTCAAGCAGGCCTTCCCTCCAGCCAATTAAATCTTTCTTATTTTTCTCCCCTTTTATGCTATGACAACTTGGTAATCTTCTTCAAATTATTTGTTCAATTGTAATTCTAATTTTATATATTTTATATATTTTATATATTATATTGTTCTGTTTTATCTATGTTAGCCGCCCTGAGTGGACATGCTCTAGAGGGGTGGGGTAAAAATCCAATAAATAAATAAATAAATTATGTGACCCAGGACTGTATGGTCGCTTCTGTCATCTGAGTAAGTGAAGGCCCATCAAAGGCTGGAAAGAGAGCACTTAAGGCCTCAAAGATAGGTTACAGTCCAGCGAGAGGTCCTTTTATGGAACAAGGGTGCATGGATTTAATTAACACCAGAATTCCAAATTGCAATAAGAGTGTCTACTTAATTATAATAATAATCATGTCCTGTCATGTCAATTCTGACTTATGGAGACAAGGAGGAATCAGTTGATTAATTCACGCAAGCTTGCTTTAAAGATGGCCCTTCCATAATCAGATTAATTTAAAAACCTCTTGATTGCCTTGAAGAGTACCCCTCCTTTAATCATGATTCACATTTTTTTTTTTAAAAAAAGTATAATAGTATAAGCAGTAGCTGGTAGGTTCCATTGTTGAAACGGCTTCATTCCCAAGACAGGGCTCACAAAGACATTATAATTTCCAAGGCTGAGCAGCCGATGAGGCTGGCTGCCACTGCACCCAGCTCAAGGTGTGTAGTACTCAAAGTCAGCCAAGGTGTTTTGGCACACAAGGCAGAAAATCACACAAGTAATTCTTCCCATCCTTGGCAGAAAAACAATAGAGGAGAAAAACTAACAACTTCTTGCCTTTTCAGGATCTCCACATTTGCTGGCTGAGGGGCACACCATACATTCAAGGTAGCCGATCATCAAAAAAAGCAATTCCTTTCTTGCTAAAAGTATCTTATTCTCACAGCAGGGGACTTTCACACCTGCCCTAGTTTGCACATTTGCCTATTTTGTTTTGTGATTGGTCAACCAAATATAGACAGGGGTGCTATTTCTTTGCATGTAGGATTGCTCAGAGCATAAAAGGTCTGCCTGGATCACATCTCTGAAACATGAACAGTTGTCAGTTTCTAAAGATGAGCTTTCCGTAACACATTGTTTGGCCTTAAGGCAGTCATTTCATTCTGCCTAATGATAGGGCAAGCCATGTTCCCCTCATACTGTTTTAAGTAATAGGCAGATTTAGACATATTTAAATTAAATCCTATACATGTCTACCCAGCAACAAGTCTTACTGAGCTTAGTGAAATTTACTCCTCCATAAGTGTGCATTGAATTTTAGTCTAAACTGACTAAAGTTCATACAGTTATTCACCTAAGATTTTTTTAACTCAATGGCAAATACTTCCAAATACATAGAAATACTTTGTCTGCCTCCCGAATGGAAATATCTTGGTCTATTTTAACCTTACAAATTTAATAAGAATATCACCAGTTCTTTTCTATTCTGACCATAGCCTGTCCCAGATGGGTCTATGGAGCTGGCTGCTCAGCGGAATGCCAATGTTTTAATACGCTGAACTGTGATCCGAGAAATGGTACTTGGATTTGTAAACCAGGCTACAAAGGAAACAAGTGTCAAGGGCATATGTATTTTTTTAAATCCCAGTATTCACCTACCCAGATGACATTTGGATTGATATCTGTCTGCCTCTCTGTCTCTCTGTCTGTCTGTCTGTCTGTCTGTCTGTCTGTCTGTCCCTCCCTCCCTCCCTCCCTCCCTCCCTCTATCTATCTATCTATCTATCTATCTATCTATCTATCTATCTATCTATCTATCTATCTATCTATCTATCTATCTATCTATCTATCTATCTATCTATCTATCTATCTATCTATCTATCTATCTATCTATCTATCTATCTATCAGAGATCTGAGGTTAGACAACAATGAACAGTGTGATGTGGCAGCAGTAAAAGCTAATGAAATTCTAGAGGGCATCACTAGAAGTATATACTGTAGTACACAAATTCAGAGAAGTAATAGTAGTTTGCTATTCTGCTTTGGTCAGACCTCAGCTAGAATGTTGCATCCAATATTGGGCACCTCAGTTTAAGAAAGATGTCGATATGCTGGCACATATGCATGATGGGAGAAGTACTGGAATCCAAGCATTATGAAGAGTCATTGAGAGTGTTGAATGTATGTAGCCTTCAGAGGAAAAGGATGAGAGGTGATGTCATAGCCATCTTCAAGTATCTTTAGGACTAACCCGTAGAAGTTATCTTCTGCTGCTCCAGAGGGTAAGACCCAAATATATGGATTCAAATTACAAGAAAGAAGATTCTGACCAAATATCAAGAAGAACTTCCTGAAAGTAGAAGCTGTTCTACAGTGGAACGAAGAGCTACCTCAGAAGGTAGTAGACTCTTTGCTATTGGATGTGGCTATCTGTCAGAGAGGTTTTAGCTGCAGCTGACCCAGATCAGTAGGAGACTGAAGTACATGATTTCTGAGGTTTCTACAATTTTAGAAAGCCATGATTCTAAGTGGCAGCACATCTTTGCATTCTCATGTCTTACGCATTTCTTGCTGTCAGATCATTGAACTGGAGAGGCCTAGGACTAAAACTGAAATTCAGACAAGTTTCTTGACCATGGGCTTCTGGTCCTTACATAGGGAAGTGTTCCATTTGAGGTAATGGATGTTCTACCCATGACCCTGTTCTACCCATGACCCTTTTGTTTGCAGCAGTAGTGAGAATCAGCCCACAAGGCCATTTTCACCCATTCTTCACTATATTAATTAATTAAAGAGTGGATAAAGGAAAATGTCTGCTTCTGGAAGTTTCAGAGTGGCAATTCTCCTTTTAATGAGTATGCAAGCTAACTCCTCTCCTTTTTAAAAGTTTAAAAAAATGTTTTAAAATGTCATTTCTTAAAACAGGAGGTGGACTTCTGGCCTCTTCTGGTTTGGTTTGTTCCCTACTTTTTGTGTGTGTTCAGAGGTCCTTAGGGTTCCCCCACAGGTGCCTGAAGCCAGAAACCAGGCCCTGTACCCCTGAAGCCTGCTTATCCCTGATTTTTAGAATTTTGCAAAATTATCTCAATTTTGGTGTTCGTCCGTTTCAACAAAAATAAATAGATCAGAGATCAAAAGGCCCGGTACTTCAGACAAAGCTGTAGTCATTTTACTTGGGTGTAATTATACAATTCCCAAGTAATTATACAAGACGGGCAATTCTGGAAAAAAAAAGTCTAGGAATTGAGATCATCAGGAAATTCCCCTCCCCCATCCCCACTGAGAGTACTGCAATTCCTCTTCACATGTGCAGAGAAGTGACAACCGGCATCTCTAGAAAGCCAGTTTTCTTCCTGTTTTCCCTCTCCCTAACAGGTCCTCAGTGTAAGGATGTGAGAAATTCTCTCCGACTTTCTCATCCTTAGTGGGGGAAAAAAAGGGGGGGGCAACACATTACAAAATTGTCAACCACAGCAACATATTTGTTACTACACAAGAATGAATAGCCTAGGGCTTTTTTTTTTTCACCACCACCAGCATTAGGAACCTGTATGTTGCATACCAAAATTAGAATTTAGTTTGAAAAGCCTTATCTCTTGCACAAAATCCAAGAGAGGTTTTCACAAAATGACCAGTTTTTGCAAAAAAAAAAAAAAAAAAAAAAAAAAAAAAAAAAAAAAGAATTTAAAAACCCCACCTGCTAATCTTTTACACAACAGTTGCAAGGCGGACAAGACCCACAAAACTCTCTTAACTGGCCTAAAGTGCAAGAATTTTCAGACCTTCTCACTCTCACCTGCAAGAATGAAGAAGTGCATGCCAGAGTTGCACTTATTGATCTGTGACAGCTCTTTCACACATGCAGAAAGTGATGGAACCAGTGCATTCAGAGTCAAAACCCTAGGACTTTTCTGAGTTGCCGGGACTATGCCATCTTTGGTCACCTCCTTAGATGTCTGTTCCTCTGAGCTTAGCTGCAATCCTCACAGTACCTAGGAAAGAAACTGACTTTCCAGGAAACCATATATGGTTGCAAAGTATCTTTATTGTAATGTGATCTGGTCTGGAATGGGCAAATAGGACCGATTAACTTTATGAAAAATTTAATGTTCCTCATTTGTTGATATAGGCTGATCCAGATGCTTGCATTTTAAGACTCCTGTGTGAATTGTTATGATGAACACCCGTGCTTTCAAATTTACCACTGCATCACTGTGTGCCCATTGTTATGCAATGTGGCAGTTCTAAAATCCCGCAGTGCAAGCTCATTCCTTATTGTCTTGAATGCTTCTTCTTGCTTTGTTTTGTTTTCTCCCAGAGTGCTCACCTGGTTTTTAAGGAGCAGGCTGTCAACAGAGATGCAGCTGCCTTGGTGTTCCCTTGTGTGACCACCAAACTGGGGAATGCAGCCATTCCTGCCCTGCAGGAAAAAAATGTCACTTCCGTATGGTCTGAATTACGGGGAAAACTGAATGGAGAACTCTCACACCTGACTGATCTTTTAAATTGGGGTGGGCAACATGGCCCTTCTCTCCATTATATAAAACAAAGGAATCATAGTCTTGTAAACTTCCAGGAAAATATGGTTTGCACTGTAACCACATCGTGCACCTTGTGCTTTTTTATTTAATGCAAAGTGGAAGCTTAAAAGTGCAAATTGACTTGCGGTTTTGTCAAGAAGGGGGTTGTGCTATCCACAGTGGGGCATGGATAGGATCTCCCAGATTGTTCCCTAAGAGCTCCACAAATATTCTTTACAAATGCCTGAAGAAGCATTTCAGGAATTAACTTTGGTCTCCAGTGCACCATACAGTGTCACTAGGCAGATGCTTCTGAAGCTCCAGAACAAGATAGCCTACCTGGGAGAAGTTCAAATGCCTTTCCATCCCTGCTAGGCCTTCCATATTACTCCTGAGTGACAAAATGAGCAGTACCAGTGTAGGATTTTTTTGCTGTACAACTCAGTGGCTTACTTATTATGGGCATACCGTCTCAAGCAGCTGATAAAGTAGAGGAGATGTAAACGCTAGAGGGTAAAATTGGGTCAAGAACAAACTGCTATCACCTCAAAATCAGATTTATCACGTAGGCTAAGAGCAGGACTAATGTAGGTACTGAATACATGAGATATTTGTCTCTTACACTGATTGTAGCATACAAGGCTGCACATGGAGCCCTTAAACAAGGGGAGAAACAGAATGGCCTAATAGGGCAATAGGATTCTGAATGAGAAGTGACAGCTATTAGTTGTCCTTGAATGAAATGCAAGCTGAAGGAAGAGCAGAGTTAGATTAGGAAATGGGAACTAGCATGCTTTAGCAGGGTTTCATGATCCCCTTCTACTGTCAGCATTAAAACTCTGCTTAATTACTTATACTTGTTTTCATGATGGTGGGGTGAGCTTTGATGCAAGGTTTTTACTTTAGTCTGTGTGCGGTCTTTTAATAAATAGGTGTGCAGAGATTACAGCATTACTACTTTTAAAAAGTACAAATTAATCATCAGAAAGTCTAGAATGAATTAATTTCGATTTACATTAGAAGAGCTTTAGTAAGTTTGTAAACGCAAAAGTTGGTGAAGTTTAAAAAAAGACATTGTTTAACAGTTTCCATATCTTTCCTTTTCCTTTTTTCCTCCTAAGAGCTTTCTTCATAATTTTTTTTCTTTTTTCAGATTGCCCTGATGGTTTCTGGGGTGTGAACTGCCGTTTCACTTGTGATTCTTGTGCGAACTGAGGGCGATGTAACAAAGTGACTGGGATGTGTGAATGCCCATCTGGATACACTAGAAGGTACTGTAATTCCTGTAAGCATGAGCGTTTCTCAAACTGCCTTCCTGTGCCTGCTGAAGTTTGATTAAATGTACTGGCCAAAATCCTGTTAATAAAAATTATAGCCATTAATTATAAGTTAGCTTGTGATATTAAGGTTTAAAGGGGTTGGATAAATAAGAATATTTTTAGTATTATTTGAGTTTTCATCGATTGTGTATTTTTAAAAGGAAGGGTTGTGTACCTCCAAAAGAATCCTGCCGCCCCTGCACCCCAAAAATGACATAAATGAATGAATGAATGAATGAATGAATGAATGAATGAATGAATGAATGAATAAATAAATAAATAAATAAATAAATAAATAAATAATCGATGCAGTTTTGACAGAGGAATGGGGTTTCATCATTTAAAACTCATTTTGCTTATCTTCGAATGGTCCTGGTGGAAAGTTGCACATTTGTGTAATTGTGTAGTTTAAGTTGTTATTTTTATGTACGTTTTACATTTTTAAAGTCTTGTTTTGTATTATTAGATTTTTTTAAAAAATAAATAACAGTAATTTTAAAAAAATCATGTACTCAGTTGTGGAACGCAAGAACCTGTCAGAGAAGCAGAAATGTTTGCAGTTTCCCCTCTTCAGTCCCCTCAGTAAACTGGGTCCCGGCCATTGGATCTTAACTCCTAAATAGAATGGTGCTTCTTTGAATTTTGAAGCAGCTCACATACCTTTGGAGTATTTTAATGTACAGCAGGACCCCTGTATCTGCAAGATCAGAATCTGCTCATTCACTTAGCTGCAATCTGAAAATATTAAAAGACATATCCTAGAGATATGTATTTCTGCAGTGTCATTAGCAGAACTGGCCACTAGAGGGAAACAGAAACCATGCGATGTATACTGTTTAGTAGCAAAATATATTTCTATGATGTCTTTACCAGAACCGGCCAGTGGAAGGGGACAGAGACCATGCTGTATATAGCATTTGCTATTAAAATAATGTAAGCTATAATCTGCTATTTTCAGCATCCACGGGGGGGGGGGGGTTGAAACTGATCCCCATGTATACAGGGGTTCTACTGCATTAGTATTTGAGACTATAGAAAGACAGGAGGATCTATTCTGTTAAGTGTGGAATTGGAGACAAACCAATTGAAGGATAGCCAACACTATGTCAGATACCTGATCATCATGGTCATTATGGTAGCCTTCACTTTGCTGTGCACCATCAAGAAGATATCTTTGTCTGCTTGTTTATACTACCCAGCAGAAAAGAATTTGCCAAACTCTTATGGAATATATAAATTGAATGCAATATAAAAATTACTATAGGAGTAAAACTCAAGAGACCTGGGTTCAAGTCTGCTCAGCTATAGAAACTCATGGGGGGTGAAGGAAGAGACAGAACCATTCCCTAAATACCTCTTCTACCTTGAAGGCCTAATTAGGGTCACTATAAGTTAGTTCAAACTTAACAGCACACAACATGTATACATTATTAGTTATTATGTACAGTATTAGTACAAAAAGCAGAATCACAGCACAATTCATTGTAGTATTAAAATAGCAAAATAGCAACAGTAATTTCTACACAACTGTGATTCCTGTGTGCTGCAGGTGGGGGGAAGAAGAGGATATTCCTGCCCTAGACAAGATGGCTTTTTCGTTCCCCTCTTGCCCAGTGATCCACAACTAGTGAACTGTAGGAAGAGTTCTTCTCGCTCATGTGTTACAGATGCTTTTGTTTGACTTCATATATCTACGTGACAAGTATTGCTTGACTTACCTCTTTTCAGCTTGTCCAGCCGGTTACCATGGAAAAAAATTGCTTGCTGCAATGCAGTTGTAATAGTGATGCTCCATGTAGCCCCATCACTGGCGAGTGCTCATGTCCCCCGGGTTGGATCGGCCGTGACTGCAAGCAGCGTAAGTCAAAGCCTCCATTATTGGCACCTGCTCTTTCTGTCTCATCAGACATAATCAAAATCCCGAAGTACCAGCTCGGCAGCTTCTTAAGCAATTAAACTTTCCTGCTACATATATATTTTTTTCCCTTACTAATCTTATTGCCTCTGAAATTGTGTATTTACGGGTTTATGCAGCCTAGCTCGCGATAATCCTTAATTATCTTAAGTCTAAAGTGTGAAGAGCGATGGCTGGTGAGGCAGAAAAGGTTTGATAGAAGAACTTTATTCCATCACTGCGTGCACCAGTTCCTCCATGCTTCCAGCATTCAGATTGACAGCCAGTTCTGCCTTTATTTTTTTCTGCATTTTCAATGCAGCTTAGTTCAGGGCTAATACCCGATGTTGGTACAAGGAGCGGGGAATGCTTGTCTTAACAATCGAGTGATTCAAACAGTGTTCAGTTTGAAAGACAGTCCCTGAATTATGAATGTAAATCCTGGCTGAAATTCTACCCCTCTTCCCTTTTGGATTATAGGTCGCCATCAGGTATTACATCTACCTGCATTGCCAAGCAGTGGCTACATCAATGCTACCCATTGATTTACCTTTGATCTTTTCTGGTTCATTCCTCTACCAAGCCAATACCCCTCTGTTGCCTCCAAAGTAGCACAGAAGGGCAGAGTTGGATGAAGCTAACTTTTGGGTGATCATTCCCAGAATCTCCCAGACAACATGGCTGGGAGCTGTAATCTTTAATGAAGTTTCCCAAGTTCTAGAGTAATTCCTTCTTATCTTCATAACAACCATAACATATTGAGACAACAGTCTTCCCAGAGCTACCTATTTAGTGAACTTTGTGGCTAAGAGACAGCAGCAAATCCCTTCATCTAAGTCCAGTTATAACATGACTGCTGTTATGGCAGGTAGCCACTGAAAGATCGAGAAGTCATGGGGATTAAACCAATGTGTGAAGCACAAGTCTGTCCCTAGCTGATGGCCATAGATGGCTGTAAAATAACATCGAGCTTAAGACACAGTAAAGGCTCTGGCATCTCCTTCATGCATTCCTCATGGTCTTTCCAAAAGTAACTTGTTGGCCACGGAGAGGAAAAGTGTATAGATTTGAATAGGTATGGGGTCCCAGTGGCTTCCCAGGTGTTGTTGGACCAAGATTCCCATCATCCTTCACTGTTGACTCTAATTTTTAGGGATGATAGGTGTTGCAGTACAATGCAGGATTGCACATTTCTCCAGTCCAGATTTAGATGAACCATGGGAATGATCCGGCAGGGATCATCTGAACTTTTTTTTAATGATACAATGGAGTACTGAAAACTGTTGGAAGCTCTTTCACCAATGGCTTTTGTAGATAGCAAGATGGGTAGTTCTCGGAGTTTTGTGATGTGATGGATTCTCTAGACTGGCTTCAGACCTAACTATGAGAAAGAGACAGCTTTGGTTGTCTTTGTGGATGATCTGTGCTTGGATCTGGAAGAGGGAGTGTATCTTATTGGTTCTCCTGGACCACTCAAGAACTTTTGATACGACCAACCATGGTATTCTTGTGGGTCACCTCTCTGAGCTGGGATTTGGATGCACTGTTTTGTAGTGTCTCTAGCCATTCCTCGAGGGGCAAACTCTGGAGGTAGTCCAGGTGGACACCCTGGCATATGAGGTCCCTCAGGGTTTTGCTCTGTCACTCATATGCTCATATATATGAAATCATTGGGAGAGGTTATCTGGAACTTGGGGGGTTGCTCCCACCAACATGTGAATGGACAGTTCATACGGTTGAACAGTTGCTTCTGGTCAGTCGAGAGATAGATCAAGAAATATGGATCCAACCTCTGCTGGATGGGATCACTCTCCCCTGATAATTCAGGCTCACAGTTTGAGCATGCTCCAGAATCCATTCCTGAGCCTGGAACCTCGGGTCTTAGCAATGGCCAAGAGTGCACTTATGTAGTTAAAAACTAGTGCACCAGCTATGCTTGTTCCAGAGATGTCACAGTGACATATGCCCTAGTTATTTCCCCTTTTAATTATTGCAGAGTACCCTACACGGGGCTATCGTTGGAAGGTGTTTGGAGACTTCAGTGGGACCACGTCGCTGCAGCTACACTGCTAACAGAGATGATAGCAAAAAAAAAAAACCTTCCTTGTTATAATAATTTCACTGGTTGCCAGTCTGTTTCTGGTTGTAATTTGAAGTGCTGGTTGTGATCTATTAAATCCTATACAAGGAAAGGGCTCTTTAGCAACAGGTTTGGAAGAAATTAAATGAGTAGCTCATGTGAGGGAACTTGAGACAGGTATTGCTCATCATAAGGGGGACTGTGGAGGGAATAGAAAAGGGGCAGGAGGAATGAATTAGCTAGGTAAGCATCCTCTTCTCATGCTGGCTGCTGCAAAAACGAAACCACCAGCTGAGCTGTCCAGGGTTGGCTGTCCAGCTGTCTGGGGTTGGCTGCCTGACCTGACAATCAATCCTGCACAAAGTTCTCTTTAGGTCCACCTCAGCGTTGCCTAGGAAACTGATTGAGTGGTGACAGGGACAAGGCACCCACAAAAACGAAGCGTATTGTCAACACTGATAATAGTTTGACATTTCTTTACATTCTGGACATGTACCATGAAACAGCCTGATTCATGGGGGGTGGGGTTGCTTCGTGGTTTGTTTCGTGCCCATCTCTAGTCCTGATTCCATCACAGGAGGTGAAAGATAGCTTTTTCGTTGCCTCCTCTTTCCCACAGGAGGCTCTTCTGGTCACCTATGCCGTCCTTCTAATGACAGGCAAAGACCTTTTTTTTAAAAAAAGCAGGCTTGTGGTAAGCAGCAGGCTGCCAAGAAAGAGGTTTTAATGAGGGACGTGTTGGGTTTTTTTAATGTCCTTTCAGATTTTTTAAACAGCTTTTATTCAAGGTTAACAGATCAACAGATACAAATATACGAATATTCTTCAATGAATTGATCCATCTTTGCTTTAAACAGCTATAAAACTAGACCCCAGCCACCTAAATACACCAAAGTTGCAGGGAAGTTCCTCAAACGCTTTTCTACAACTCCTGAAAATTTAGTGAACATTGGATCACAGACCCCTGGGTTATTTACTCACAAAGAGGACCCCCCCCAGGAAATCTCCCCCCAGGTACTTAGAGACTCCAGAATCACCACAGGGCTTCCTATGTCTTTCCCCAACATGCCTGCCAACTTTGGTGAAGATTGGATATCGGACATCCGGGTTAATCACCCACAAATTGGGTCCCCTCAGGAGAGTTTACCACACAACACAGAAGCCCGTTCTGCCTACCTGAGGTCAATCAGCTGATCGGAGGCCAATAGGCAGCCACCCCCCCACAGCCAGCCACACCCACAGCCTACCCACCCACCCACCCCCTTCATTTCACTACATTAGCTCCCACCCCACTCCCACCGACACCCTCTTACCTTAATAGCTAAAGCCAAGGTCTCCATTAGGCCTCCGCAGCCACAGAGTATAAAAAGGGAAACTGGCTGCCCTTTGAAAGATGGCGCCTGCAGCTTCATTTAGGGTAGAGAAGCTGCAGCTGTCATCTTTGCAAAGGGCATCCTGGATTGCTTTTAGGCAGGCTAAAGAAACATAGCCCCCCCGCAATCAAACAAACCCATTCCAGCCAACCACTCCCACTAAAAACACACAAAAAACGCACTGCAAGACCCATCACAGCATACAAACATAACCCCACTACCCACCCCAAACCCACGCTGCAAAACCCACCCAGAACAGGCAGTTTTTTAAAAGCAAAAAGCAGTACTTTACCAGGCAGTCTGAAGCCTCCTCCGAACGCACACTCTCTAGCCGCTGGGGCGAAAGAGCTACAAAGAAGCAGCGTCTTTGCTGACCAATGGTTAGCAGTTCACATTTCCCCGCCTTCCCCCCCCCGCCCGCCTTTTTTCCAGTTCTAACTCAAAGCTCCGGTTGCAAGTCAAAGCAAAATTCTGCTGCCGGAGCCGGTCATAACTCAAATTGGTTGCAAGTCAGAATGTTCGTAAGTTGAGGCACCACTGTACTAAGCCATTTATCATGTTCTTGAAGCAGGCAGTTCTTGGAATGAGTGAAAACTATTCTTCCTGTTGTATGCATCTAAGAAAGAGTACAAACAGTACATTTTCCAAGATGTGGGAAAGTAATGGGAAGACTGGGCTGGGAGAAGCTTAGGTTTCAGATGCTCCAAAAGGTTTAAAATACACAACCCAGAAGCTTTGTTTTGAGAATCTGAACTGAACAGTTGATCTGAGCATGAGACTTTATGTTATTTGTTTGTTAAATATGTACTCTGCATTTCTTTCCCCTTCCATGCATCAAAAGACACTCAAGGTACAATATGTTAATGTTAGAAGACAGAACACCTTATTTTTTGCCTCTTTGTTGCCCAGCTGTAGGCTTGGCCCATCAATGTTTGCATGTATCCATTTCCTCTTTTTTTAAAAAATTGAAAATTTAAATTTCAAAAAGTCTAAAAAAGTGAAATTTCAGTGTTGAAAACTAAAATTTCAAAATTGAATAAAAGCGGACCCTCCAGCTGCAGTGGGGTGAAAAAAGTGGGCCTCTTCAGAATGTTGTCAGACTGCCATTCCTCTTGCTGGCATAACTAATGGATTGAAATACGGGGCTTTGCCGTCCAACATAATCTGAAGGGAAGTAATGCACCAATTCCTGATGTACTTCCATTAAAACCTATTTTGGGGAATAACAATCCTGCCTGCCATATTCTCCAACCAAGGCCACATCTCCTGTTTTACCCCCGTTCCTTCACAATGGCCATGCCTAGCCTCCCAGGTATACCTCGTGATTATTTTTAAATGAATTTCTATAAAAGCCAAGTCAGTCTTTTGAGTGCACGGAATAGTAGTTCTTCAAAGTAACTGGATTGCTTTCAGAACTGGTGGCAGCCCTATCCCTCATTCGATCCCAAGACGTATCTCTTGTTCTGTGGATGCCGGGTGCCTCAAGGGAACTTTTGGTCGAAGCTGTAAATACAGCTGTCAGTGCAAGAATGGAGTTGTTTGCGATCAAGTGACTGGAGCCTGTACTTGTGCGGCTGGCTGGCTGGGAACCTTTTGTGGAAAAGATATTTTTCACTCTCCTCCCTCTCCTCCTTTCCTTCTGTTAAAAAAAGAAATCAATGCATTTATCAACAGCAATGTTTTCTGAAGATTTGAAGTCTGCCGTAAAGATCGTATTGATCAGCTCAGCAGGCTAGAATAATTTAACAGCGCAATGATATGCTTGACAAATGCAGACAAAGCAGGCCCAGCCCATTAAACACTGGTAAAGAGTGCATGGCAGGATTGTGTTTGTATGTTTCTTTGGTTGATGGATTTAATACCTGACTTCCTCCTGAACTGATACTCAGAACAATTCCTCCCCCGCTTTTTTTTAAATGGTAGAAGTAGAAATTACAAGATTGAAAGACAATCGGATAAATGTATAGCTTTAAGAAGGGGCTACACTCCATGAAGATTTATGCCAACAAAAAGTGGTTCGTTTTTAAGGTATCACGACACTCTTCACTGTTGTATGTAATAGTAAAAGCACATTAATAGAAAATGTCCAGAATCCACCCATAAAAAGCTTCTTCTTCAGCTCTTATTCAGATGCCAAAATCTTGTTGATAGAAAAACAAGGGAATAGCCCAGCCTAGCCTCTTGATAGGCACCCATTCCTTAGGGAGAGAATCGAAGTTTAGTTAATTACAGCAGTGAAGAATGACTACTTTCCTCACTTAACCAGAATTCCTTGACACATTATTGTCTTTACAGTTGTGCCCTGCTGGACGATTAGCCAATTTAATGCAAAAGCGATCGCAAAACGATGTTTAGATTGGGGTTTTTCGCTTCACGTTGATTGGCTCCCTGTTTCGGGAACTGATTTTTCACTTTACGACGATCAGCAAACAGCTGATCGTCAGGGTTTCAAAATGGCTGCTGGCTTTCAAAATGGCCCCCCAGTTTTCTAGGATGGATTCCTCACTATACAGGCACCGAAAATGGCCACCATATGGAGGATCTTCGCTGGACGAGCAGGTATTCAGCCCATTGGAACACATTGAACCGGTTTTCAATGCGTCTCAATGGGTTTTTTATTTCGCTTGACGATGTTTTCGATCTACAGCGATTTCGCTGGAACGAATTAACATCGTCAAGCAACGCACCACTGTATAGGGTGGCAATATGGGAGTCCAGCAGCAGTTATGGCAGTAGCAAGACATCTTCTTCGTGGTCTCTCTGTATTCACACAAATGGGCTTTCGTGCCTGCGCAGAACGTTCCAAAACTTCGGTCTCAAGCCCGTTTCTTCTCCGCCCTGATAACCATAAGCAGGGAGGAAGGAGGAGGGACATCTGAGTGTGCAGTAGCCATACGGGTTCTTTTCTGAGCCTGCCTGTTTTGTGCTTCCTTCTGCCTGGGGAGCAGCAGCTGGCCACAGTGTGATCTCTTCAAAGCACTGCAAATCACGCCTGTGCCCTTCCCACAGGACATTTTGCAGGCCCTAAATTCAGCACTTGGTCCCAAGCTCTGATTGCCCCATCCTAGCATTAGGTCTGGGAGGAGAGGAGAGATTTCATCCTAGGCTTGCTGTCTCCTACATGGACACAAACAAACCATGCCTATAGATGTATCCGTTCAGTGGAGTGAGTTTATTCTAGGGATGTGAACGTCCCTCAGTTTTGGCTGCCTTGTGTTTCCCAGAATCCCAATGGCATGCTTATCCTCCTTAAAGATCAAAGCCAGGCTGTGAAACTTTTTCAACTCACCCCATATAAATGCATATTTTGGTGCACACTTCCCATTATGCATCCACCTTTAAAATAAACTTACCTTATTGCATGCATTTCCCCACTGACTGCAGTTCCTTTGTATGCATTTTTCAATTCTTATTTTGAACCGTGTGCTCTTCCTTGGTTATAGTTCGGAAAAGGGAAAGAAAAAGGAACCTGGTCTTCGCAGCTTCCACCTAGAAATCAAAAGGTACATTCAGGCTTTTGTTAGTAATCTTTTAGGCCACACATTGGATAAATCTATTTTTTTAAAAAAAAATCCTTGTTAATGCAATTTTTTTTCCAATCTGCTCTGTACTTCCACAAAGGTCTCTGTAGAGCAACCTCAGCCTCTTCCAGCTTGAACCAGTTCTTAAAGCAAGGGTGGACAACTTCTAGAGATGTGCAGGACACACACACACACACACACACACACACACACACACACACACACACACACACACACACACACACACACACACACACACACACACACACACACACACACACACACACACACACACACACACACACACACACACACACACACACACACACACACACACACACACCCCTGGACCTGCTTCTGCATCCCCAGAAATATCTTTCTTGCATCCCTTAAGTGGAAAAAGCCACCTTGCTCCCTCTAGTGGCCATTTTAAAAAAAGTACGGTGTGGAGGGAGGGAAGCTAAAATATACCAAAATTGCCCCCCCAACACACACACTATGAGTAGAAGACTCAAGGGTACTTTTTAGAGTGCCGTTAAAAATCTGGCACAAGCTCTATGTCACTAAAAGGACAGCTTTTAGTGGGACAGTGGTCTCTCGTGGTCTTGTGCTCCCAGAGGCAACTGGTGGGGCCACGGTGAGATACAGGAAACTGGACTAGATGGGCTTTTGGCCTGATCCAGCAGCACTCTTCTTATGTTAGGATAGCTGGGGGCCACGTTTGGAACCCTGGGGGGGACTACGCGCAGACAGCAGGCCAGGCTTTGCCCAACCCTACTGGCAATAAAGAGGTGTCGTCGTATCTGCACTCTTCCAGTTCCTTCCAAAGCTTAGCAAGTTGAAAAGCAAGGAGAAGATGGGCAATGGCTGGCAAGCTTCCCTGGAAAGCACTTTGCCCAACATGGCCAGTTTTCGCCTGCAGTTGAGAATCCAGAGGAATTATTTGTTCCTTTGTATTGAAATTTACATATAGTGAAAGTGAAGCCAAATGATCCTTCTGGTATTAAGAATGAGCACAGTTCTCCACCTCCAGTTTAACAACAACTTTTTAAAAAGCCATCTGGTCCGTGTTACTTATTCCTCTATACTAATCTTTCCATGTCTCCATCAATCTATTGATTTCTCTCTCTCTCTCTCTCTCTCTCTCTCTCTCTCTCTCTCTCTCTCTCTCTCTCTATCTATCTATCTATCTATCTATCTATCTATCTATCTATCTATCTATCTATCTATCTATCTATCTATCTATCTATCTATCTATCTATCTATCTATCTATCTATCTATCTATATCTTGTTTCCAAATCCATACCTTGATCTCTGCAAAGCTCTGTACTACAATGTTTAGAGAAGGATGGAATTGGGTGGATAGCTATGTTATGAACAGAGATTTGGAAAGTTTCTGTTATATATTTTGTTTTTGATAAACTGGAGATAATGCACATTTAACCAAGTATTTTGTGGGGGGGTGAGTTTCCAGTTTATTCCATTTCATAAACCTGCATTAAATATGTTGTCCTGTTTGTCACTCAGACGTGTTGTGTCACTTTGTGAGTCAGGTTGGTGGATCAGGACAAGTGTCCATGTTTTAATACAGTGCTCCAGAAATATACTTCCCTGGCAAATGGGATGTTTTGTGTCGTATGTGCGTCTGCTGCCCTCTAGTGGGGAAAGGGGCAGTTCACAAAGCAATGTTGAAACGAGCAGTGAAGTACAGAGGTACCTCATTTTACGAATGTAAGGCATTCCCTGGGACGTTTCGTATTGCAAAATGTTCGCAAACCAAAATGTGGTTTCCCATAGGAACGCATGCACAGAGGCAGCACTATAAACCTCCCAGACACAATGTATCCTGGGGAAACTTGCTTCGTATTGCAAAAAATAAAAAAAATAAAAATAAAAATAAAAAAAATTACGTAAATGAAGGCATTATTTTCCATGGATTTTCTTTCGTAAACCAAAAATTACGTTAACCGAGGCGTTCGTAAACTGAGGCACCACTGTCATGAATGGTATCTTTATGCCTTTATTGAGATAAACAAAGCAGTGACCGAGTCCTTGCGCCACAGAACCTTCCGAGAATCGGTATTTAAAAAGGTGGAAAAAGGGCAGCTGTGCAGGCCAGGATTTATGGGAGTTTTAATCCAAGAACATCTGGGGACCCAACGTTAGGAACTAGAGATGGGCACGAACTGCTGGTTTGGTGTTTTGTGTTGGTTCATCCTTTGGACTAACTTCCCAGCACCATCTCCTCTGGTGGTAATCCACGCAGAGGTAGAGCCCAGCACTGCCTTTGAGGGGATGCCTGCTGGAGGAGGCAGGGCTGGGAACCGCCAAACACCTGTACTTTCGGAGGATGAACCGGCACAAACTGCCGAACCAGCAGTTCATGCCCATCTCCATTGGGGAAGCACTGATTTACTACAACAGTTGTCTGTTGTTTGGGAAAGTTTTCTTGCTGTCTTTGCTGTGACAGGTGCAAAGAGTCTGTGAGCCGAAAGAAAATACGATGCAAGCCACAAGAAATGTGCTTGGCCATGTGAGGGTTCCATGTGGCTCCCAAAACATTTAATGTGCCTTACGGCTTCCAGGGGTTCCTGGTCAGGGACCTTATTGTGTCAGCACAGTGCGCACACCGCTACTGCTGCCCGTGTGTGAGTTGGTACCTATGGGTGGGAATACTGAAAGTCATGCTGTTGAAGATGAGGTTGTCAATGTTCTTCATTCATTCATTCATTCAAAACCTACTCTAGTACCAACATTTAATATCTTTCCTTAGCCAAGAAGCTCAGCCACTAAGATTGGACTTAACATCATAAAATTATTACTGCATACAGGCATTTCAGAGTAAATTTTCTTCCTAAGTGTGAAAAAGTTAAGAATATCAATCAATTTACAGACATCTGATTGTTTCAAAACAGTGTTTCTTGATGTATCATGGAGTGTTTGCGGATCTAAGAACCAGAACCAGTCTTTCCTGCATCATGAATTCAGGTCAGATTTAATAAGAATAAACCTGTTTTCTAGTTTATTCTGTTACTGATACAATTCAGGGTTAATCCTGTAAAATCTGTAGAATTCTATATGACTTGAAGGCAGCATATTTAAGTTTAACCCTCTGCATTTAGAAAAAAAAATATATGCAGTGTTTTGTGAGCACTTTATTTCTGTGAAGCAATCTGTAAAGCCTTCCAATGTGTGAATTCATGAGGTGAGGTGTGTGCCTTACAATGAATCTTGAGAAGTGCAATAACACTGCTTTCATTGAAACTGGCAATTTCTCCAAATGCTTTTTTTTTCATCTCTTTTCCATTCTGTTATGTTTTGTGGGTATGCATCCTGTACCATGTTTATTTCTATGCAAGGACAAGGTGAAGCTTTAGCTCCATGGTGATCAAGCCTTCCAGGTAATTTAGTAATGTAATTTGTGGAAAAACGGCCCCAGGATGGAGTTGATTTTCCTCTGTATTCCCAGAATTTCCGAGCACAAAGAAGAGGGCTTGAGAATGTGCAGCATTCCAGATGTTCCTGAATTATAACTAGAGATGGGCACAAACCAGCAATTTGGCAGTTCGTGCCAATTCAGCTATCAGCCCAACAGGAGTTTCAGGGCTCCGACACGGTTCCAAGCCCCACCTCCTCCAGGGGCAGCCACACCTGTTGGACTGACAGCTGGACTGGTATGAACTGCCGAAGTGGCCCAACTGTTTAGTCGTTAAGTCGTGTCCAACTCTTCATGACCCCATGGACCAGAGCACACCAGGCCCTCCTGTCTTCCACTGCCTCCCGGAGTTGGGTCAAATTCATGTTGGGTCAAGTTCATGCCCATATCTAATCATAACTCATCAGCTGTGTCCAACATAGCCAATGCCGAGGGATAATGGGCCTTGCAGTCCAACAACATCTGGAAAGCCACTCTATGATTCTTCTGATAGAGAAGAAGGGAGACTTTTTAATTTTATTTCCCTCTTATGAGCCATTCAAGACCCCCTAGAGGTCTGGTGCCACTCTGAGCAAGAGTCAGAAAGAACACTAATCACCCCAAACCTTTTACCTTTTCTTTTTTCATCCTCATCTAAAACAACAGGTCCATTTTTCCATCATTGAGAACACAGCCATGCTGTTCAAGTAGCTGCTACATATGTCAGCGACTCCACAGTGCTAGTTTTCCCCCCCTCTTTATTTATTTTGCTTCACTCCTGCCAGACCTTCAGCCCTTTATGTGCAGAAACCTGTACTTTCTCTGAACCCATTCATTCTTTCCACTTTCTTTTTTAAAATTAAGGCTTGTCCTAGTGTACTGATGACCAGGAAATATGCTTTGCAAATTTATGTTCTTATTCTCCATTGTAGTTCAATGTCTGCACATGATGGGATCCACCGGGTTTTTTTTAAGTGTTTTCATTTGGTAGAATCAACAGTGAGGGGCCACTACTTAAATTCAGAGCTCTCTTGAACCTCCCTCCCTCCCATGCATTGCAGAATATGAGTAAGATGATTTGTGAATCTCTAATGGGCATGCATTAGCACAGAAGGAAGGAAGGTGTCAGGACAATTCAAAAGGTGTAATATCCCTCTACCCACAAATGAATGTTCAGAGCAGAGAAACATGTTATCATTGTATGGCATTCTAGATGCTCTTGGGGTTGCCAGCAATTTAGCCAAGCACTGTAGCTGCACCTTCAACAGAAGCATGATAGTCAATCACTTACAGGTAGTACTCCAGCCTTCTAAGCTGCGAAAAATGTATCCTGGTCTGTCTTTTTGTTTCCCATTGGTGGGTAAATTGGGTCCTGATCATGCTGAATTAATGCATCGAGGTATTCTCACATTAACTGGCCATTTTATGTCACATTACGTCACCTGCTGTAATTCCTTTTCCTCTCCTCGGCTAAACAAGTAGACTTCATTGCAAGGGTCGTTCTGTCCTGACACGCCCAATCCCCAGTGTGTGACTATCAGTCTAATGCCTGCATGGTAGACTGTGTCCAGCTTGGTGGTTCACAATGGGAGAGCTCTACATCACCTGGTTTCAACTACAAGTTTCCTTACTAGTCACTGCAGAGCATCACTTATCGACTGCTACTAAATACATATATTTCCAGGCTGAAAGAGACCAATTTTAGAGTCCAGATTCTTTTTCCACTTCAGGAATATGCTGTAACACTGAAACTGAAATTCCTATGACTTCTAAACAGCTCTTTTCAGAGCTGTTGCTTCCTAGTGGGATACCAGCCCATATCAGAACCATCTCTCTCCACTTTGTCCAGGTGGCTTTCTGGGTGAGGTGTGTGAATGCAGGAATGGAGCTGCATGTGATCATGTGGCTGGAACATGCCAATGCCTCCCTGGCTGGATAGGATTCAAGAGTGACCAGTATATGTACATTACAGCAGGATAGCTCAGGTTGGGAGTTCGATTCCCCACTGTGCCTCCTTGACAGAATAATTATTATTTCCAGTAAATTCTTCTCTAAACCATTCAGAAGGCCTAGGCTAAGATCCAGCACCTTGTACATGCCAGATCTATCCATGCAGTGCGATTTAGACCACAGTTTTTTTCCTCTGGGAATTCCATAATGGAACTTTTAAATCTCTAAAAATGTATTTTTTTTTCCTTTTTGGGGGGAGGTGTCAGGGAGGGGTATTTCTCCAAATGTAAAAATCATCTTGCAGCTAATGGCAAGAACTGCTGAAGAGTCAGTGAGGAAGTAAACATTGATGTATATGTACTATTAGTTATGTTTGCATACAACACTTTGCTGGATGAAAGCCATAGGATGTTTGCTTTTTTTGAAAAGAAAAGATAGCAGAGGGTCATTAACAAAGCCATGGTGAATTTTGAATACAAATACTTTATTTCTTTGTAGCTGATCAGGCTATATGCAAGAACAGAGATTAAACCAATCATAAAACAGTATTTGGCATCTCATGTAAATACATACAAACAAGCATAAATAGCATATAATCATAAAATAATAGTAATAAAAGATAATAATTGATAAAAGATATACAGTGGTGCCTCGCATTACGATGTTAATTCGTTCCAGTGAAATCGCTGTAGAACGAAAACATTGTAAAGCAATTTTTAAATGCCCATAGAAACGCATTAAAACCCGATTAATGCGTTCCTATGGGCTTGAAATTCACCGTCCAGCGAAGATCCCCCATAGCGTGGCCATTTTCGCTGCCCGTGCAGTGAGGAATCCGTCCCAGAAAACAGCAGGCGGCCATTTTGAAACTGCTGATCAGCTGTGCGAAAATCGTCGTTTTGCGAGAATCAGTTAGCGAAGCAGGGAACCGATTATCACAAAGTGAAAAACCCCCACAGGAAACATCATTTTGCAATCGCTTTTGCAATCGCACAAACTTCGTCTTTATGCGATTTCGTCATAAAACTGAGCACTCATCTTGCAAGGCACCACTGTAATAGTAATAAAAGATTATTATTCAGCACCACCACCATATGGTGAATTTCAATTATTATCTGATGGTCTAGCCATTTGAAATTGGCACCACATGTTCACTTTAACTGTTGTCTCCTGTTCATCACCACATTATTTCCAATTTAACCCCTAATTTAACCCAATGGTAGATTGATTTTATGAGGGTATCTGAACGGCAGATATTGCTATTTATTTTTTCAAATCACATTATGATGTAATTCACATGGAGACAAGCCATGGGAAGAGTCTAGCATGCAAACAACTCTTTAATAGCATGCTTCCTACTGCTTTCACGTGATGGAATTCTCTATGGATCTCACATAATGATGGTTGCCCAAACAAGCTATTACATGGAAGCTCTTCACCTGGATTTACCCCTTGATCTGAGGTAGAGAAACTTGTGGGTCCCAGAGGATGTTGAATTGCTTCTCCCACTGGCACCAGTCTCCATGGATCACTGGCCAAGCATAATCAGAGTTAAGAGTACAGAGATATCTGGAGAACCTCTTGTATTTTGTTGTTTTGTTGTATTTTTAACTTCCTGAAATTGTTTTTCCTTTTTCTGTTGATACATCTTGCTTATATACCTAACTTCATACTAGCCTTCCCTAAATTGAAACTACTAAGCACTCACCATAAATAAACAAGGATGAGCAGCTGAAAGTTCTAAAGAGAACACTGTGATTTGCTAGACTGACCTCATAATTTTGTCAAGATTAGGGAGATGCCATTTGAATAATTATATATACACACAAACACACACACACACACACACACACACACACACACACACACACGCGTAAAAGGAAAGAAAAAATAAAGAAAATAAAAAACATATTTGCAATAGAACGTGACATAGTCTCAGTTTCCTGTTATGTATACATGATCAAACATTTAAAATACAACAATATATTTTAAACAAAAGTACGTCTTAACAGGTTGATATTTTGCCAATGGTACTAAAAGATGGATACTACTGCCAGAAATTAAGAATAGCGTGGAAAGTGGACAGCAGGCAAAAGGGCCTGATCATTAATAGCCTATGAAGAGCTATACAGTACTGTCAAAATGATTGGTGCATCTAGTTGGCGGAACTGTATGGTGGTGGTTGTGTGCTATTAGGTCATGTCCAGCTTATGGTGACCCTATGAATTGTCATCTCTGAAAGGTCGTGTCTTTAACAGACCTGCTCAGGGCTTGCAAACTCAACACTGTGATTTCCTTTATTGGGTCCACCCATCACATGTTTTATTTTCTTCTTTTCCTGCTGCCTTCAACTTATCCTAGCCCTATTGCATTTTCTAAGAAGTCTTTATCTTCTCATTACGTGCCCAAAATATGGTAGTCATTTGGGCAGCATAATCATTTTTGCTTCTAGTAAGAAATGAGGCTTGATTGGAGCTGGTATTTACTTATTTGTCTTTCTGGTTGCCCCTTTATCTTTCTTAAGTTCTTCACCAAATGAACTATTTTTTCAGTTCTGTTGTTGGGGCCAGCAATTAGAAATTAGGACTGCTGTCTTAATTTTCATTCAGTACAAAGCTCAGGTAGCTTATTAGTGTCAAGCTGGAATGTGATGTGTGCTTGAAATATTTCTCATTCTCAGCAGTTTCCTGAGTCTCACCAGGCTGAGACTTCTGCTCAGGATTTCTCCCTACACAAACAAGTTTTCATGGCTATCTGGAAAGTGAGACTCCCAATCTCATTTTCCCCTTTTGGTTACTTACTTAGAGTGCAACTACACAGCAGGAAAAAATCAAAGTGATCTGCTGTGAAATCAAACATGGGAAGACAGATTTTCCCAGGTGAATTTGCTTTAGCAGATTGCACAGGACTCTATTGCAGAAACAATAGAGGAAATTGTTAATATGAATTTGTTAGCATCAGGGATGGGGACTCAAATCAAGGGACTTGCTGTCAAGTCACACTTAAGTTGCATTGGTGGCTCAACTCAGACTTGACTCAGTTTTTTTTTCAATGACTAGGACTTGACTTGTGATCCACTGACCCCTCCCTTGGGGCTTGATACCATAGACGAACTCAGACTTGGGGCCCAAACCCAAAGACTTCTCAACATCCTTGGTTCAGGTAGCTGTACTGCAGCAGTCCAGATCTGCAGGAAGCACAGCTAACATAGAGCTAGCTTAACAAGCTGCAAAGAAGAGCTGGCTGCCAATTTCCTCCTCTCTGCAAATTGCCTCCCTGCTTGTTCCCCTCTCCTTTTGGTCTCCAGCTGCTCTACCATGCCAACACTGGCACCAAGCTTGTGGGGGAAAATAAACAATTTGGAAACAAAGGACTGTTCAGCTGAGGGGAACTGACATCAGTTCCCGTTTGTGCCCTCTCTCCCCATTTTAAATGTAGAAGCTGAGAAAGCCAGCTTCTGGTTACCCATTGCATCACCTCAAGCAATCGTACTCCTTGAATAAATGTGAATACATTCAGTTCTTTGAAAAGTAGAAGCCCCAGTGGCAGAAAGAAAAGGTAGAGATGGAGGGGCTCCTGGATGATTTGCATTGGCTTGTACATCTTGTAGTCAACAGAAATATAATGTGAAATCAGACTGTCCCAATCCTGAAACATTTCTCACATTATTTATTAATGTGCCCGACCCTTACTTGGTTTTTGTCTGTTGTTCTGCGCCGGAAACTGCCAAGTTCTGAACAGCTTAATGTCCTTTCCAATGGATTCTGTGCAGGAAACATGCCATTTTGCACAGGAATTATAACAATCCTGCATAGCTTCCTGTTCCTTCAGCCCTTTTCAGGTGAATGCTATGCAGGAAAGATGCCATTCTGTACAGGGATTGTAATAATCTTGTTCAGTTTGAATTTTTTCCTTAAAAATGATGATGAAACATCCATGAAGTTTCACAATATTTTCCACGAGATTTCTCACAAAAAGTACTCTCATGCAGAAGAATCACTGTTCTGCAAGGAAGAGAGAGAAAAGATTTGTTTGTTTGCTTCTCACCTATAGTGAAAGGCTGAGGGATTCACATCCCTAGTATACAGTATTGTGTACCTTGCCTGAGCATGCAAAGTACTCAATAAAGAGTTAGGATGCTCTGTAAACAAAGCAGTTTTGTACTTGTCATTACCTGTATCTGTACATCTGACCCCAGAGATAGGGATGACACTCCTCTAGGTTAAGCTGTTGAGGGACTTTGAAAAAAGCTGAAGCCAACCCTGTTGAACGCAGAGCAAAGACTTTCCATCACCACCACCTCTTACTTCATAAAGGAAGTACACATAAACAGGAAGTGCACATAAAAAGTCATGGTTGAGTTTCTAATTTGAATTCCAGGGAGTTAGCTGTATTTAGTCTGTTGCAGCAAAAGCAACAGAAAAGCTTATAACTCCTTGAAGATTAGCAAGTTTTGCCTGGTGTAAGTTTTTGTCCTCACTTGTTCACATGCATGGAAATTGTTTGATGACTATTTGCAACTTCATGAACTTGAAGACATGGGCTACATTCCAGGAAGGTGTATGTGAAATAAAATGTTTTAAGTCTTAAGGTAAAGGTTCCCCTTGACCATTTGTCCAGTCGTGTCTGACTCTAGGGGGCGGTGCTCATCTCCATTTCCAACCCATAGGGCTAGCGTTTGTCCGAAGACAATCTTCCATGGTCATGTGGCCAGTGCAACTAGACACGGAATGCCATTACCTTCCCACTGTGGTGGTACATATTTATCTACTCGCGTTTTGAATTGTGCATGCTTTCAAACCGCTAGGTTGGCGGGAGCTGGGACAAACGATGGGGGCTCACTCCATCGCGTGGATTCAATCTTATGACTGCAGGTCTTCTGACCTTGCAGCACAGAGGCTTCTGCGGTTTAATCCGCAGTGTTGCCATCTTTAGGATGCCACAAAACTCTTATTTGTATTTCTAAGTCTTAGAGAGATAGTACTTGGATGGTTTTTAGGTTTTCCTTGGCGGTAATGAGAGTTAAAAGCCTTCTTTAAAAATAAAATGAAATGAAAGTTCATTTCCCCCCTGGAAATCAGAATTTATCAGAGGTATAATGTTCAGTGGTTGTGTGGTGAGCATCTGACCCAGTAAGTTCTACTGTTCATTAACAGAGAAAGAAGGTTGTTCATCTCCATAGCTGTCCCTGCAAGCTTGGTGAAATATGGACCTATTGTGTTTCCTCATGGTTGCGAAAGAGATCAGGGTTTTGCTGAATCAAGGGTGATAACTTTTCTTTGGCTACAGTCCCTTTGCGCTGAGTTTCAAAATGCTTTCAAAGTTAGTAATCTATCATCCTAGCACTTGACTGATCTTTGCAAACGATTTCTTTAAAAAAGAAATCCTAAACCCAACCTACATCCTCAGAAGATTTGTTTGTACATATTAAGTTTAATTAAGAAACCAACCCCTTCATCTTAAGTCATGCTTGTCTCCTTTCAACTTCCCACTAACGTGGCCTGTGGCCATATCTGCAAGCCGCTGTTTGTCCTTGTGCAGTGGGACCGTTAAAGCGTTCCATGGTACCTTTGATTTATGTCTCGCACCAGTTAGGGTGCAACAGATTCCTAACTCCTTTTGCCTGTGAGTGAAAAGGGCAAGGTCAAAAAACAATGGAGAAAAGGAGCCCCCTTTTCCCTCTTAGCTAAACAATGAATCATCGCTTTGCTTTAAAAAAAATGGCCAGTAATGCCTTGTAATACATAGACGACAGTGAAGGTTTCTCCCAGCAGTTGCTATTAAAATGGTTGGGCCATGGCTCGCTTCCAGGGCTTCTGGCAGCGCACAGCAACACTGTATTTATATTCAGGCCTTGCGGTACAGCGTGATGGAGAGGTCTTCTCCTAGGAGAGAAGTAAAAGGTTTGGAGGGGAGCATAGAACGGGTGCATAATTGAGACGGAAATGGATTTGCTCTAAGACTTTAATGCCATTAAAAGCCCCTGGCTTAAGGGAGGCCACTTGGCATGAACGAAAAAGCTTTTCAAAAATTATTGATAAGGGAGGATGCGACCCACCTGCAGAGAACTTGTCAACAAGCAGGAATAAAATAAATGAGGCATCTTTGTTCTTTTAGCGTGGGGAGGGCACCAGCCTGCAGGGTGAGTTTGAAACACTGATGCAAGCCGTTTCAGTATTTATGAGCTTTGCCTTGAAACCAAGGTTTACGTATACTGTAGAGCTGGAAAGGTGGAGAAATGGCTGCTTTGGCTTCTAGAAACAATAGACGTTACCGGTATATTCATCTAAGGCTGGTGCCTAAACATCAGCTCTGAATTTCCTCCTTTTCTTCCTGGTAAAAGGTGAAGAACTTAAGTAGAACTGGGACAAGTTACCTTTTGGTACAACTCACACCGTTTCTCTAGTAGCCATGCTGGATTCTGGGAGTTGTAATCTGTAAAGGTAATTTTCTGCAATTGCATTCAAGATTTGCCTACGTTTTGGGCTTCATGGACTGCTGCTTGGAGGGTTATGAAAATATAGACTGCTGTGGTGCCACACTTGTCCTCTTGCATTATAGGCTGGGAGGAGGAGAACGAAGTAGGGGGGCTCCTGTGAGCAACATCAACTCAGTTAGGCATTTATTTATTTATTTATTTATTTATTTATTTATTTATTTATTTATTTATTTATTTATTTATTTATTTATTTATTTATTTATTTATTTATTTATTTATTTATTTATTTATTTATTTATTTAGTGTCCCCACACATATAAAATATAAAACATCATCAGACAAATCAGAACAAAAATATAACATTCAATTACTGATGTAACACATAATTGTACAAAGTCAAACGCAAAATTAGAATCAAAATAACAAACATATAGAGTAAATAAAATCAACAAGGATAAATAAATAAAAGTTTGAAAGGCAAGATGGCGGAATGAAGTAAATATTAGAAAGTGCAGCTGCGTTATTCAGATGTAAATTCTGGGAAGGCCTGCCTAAAGAGCCATGTCTTCAAGGATCATTTAAAAGTTCCCGATGAAGGCAGATTTCAGGCGGGAAATTGTTTGAGAGATGAGGACTGGCCACCAAGAAGGCCTGGTTTCTAGTTTCCTGTTTCCAGACGTCTCTCAGGGTCAATAACCTCAACTGCCCTGCCTGAGAGGAGCAAGTAGGTCAGGCAGATCTCACTGGGAGGAGGCATTCTGTCAGGTCCCAAACCACTTAAGGTCTTGTATGTCAAAGTCATCACCTTGAAGCTGGCACAGAAATGAACAGGTAACCAGTGCAACGCGGCCAGTGTGGGAGATATATGGTGGCATTTCTTCACCCCACTCCACCATCTGGCCACCATGTTCTGGACCTGCTGGAGTTTCCATAGCAGCTTCATGGGTAGCCCCATGAAAAGAGCATTACAGTAGTCTAATGTTGAGACTAACAGTGTGTGGACTAGCATCATGAGAGCCCCAGTGTCAAGGTAGGGATGCAGCTGGGTGATCTGCCTCAGGTGAAAAAAGGCTGCCTGGACCACCAATGCTACCTGAGATTCTACCAACAGCACAGGGTCCAGAAGTACACCCAGACTGCAGAACTCATCCTTCATGGAAAGAGTAGCCTCCCCCGAAAAAATGATAGGGAGGCCCCCAACCTGCAGACACTAGGGGCACACACTTGCATAATCTCTGTCTTGTTCTGATTCAGGCTCAGTCTATCATCCCTCATACATCCCAGCATGGCATTCAAGCAGCGCTCATGGGACGGTACAGCATCCCCTGCAGAAGGATGGAAGGATCGAGAGCCTGGTGCCGTCCACATATTGGTGACATGAAGCTCTAAAACTCTGGATGATTTCTCCCAGGGGCCTCATATAGATATTAAACAGCAAAGGTATCTGGCTGCAGAGTAAGAGGTTGGGTTCTGTGGCTCTTTTCCTGAGAGAAGAGTCAGCCTGTGTAGCCTTAGACAAGCTGCACAGTCCCACAGCAACCCCGGAAGAAATGAATCATGAACCACTTCTGAGTCCTCTTTACCTTACAAAGACTAACAACCTGGAACAGTCACTGTAAGTCGGAATTGACTTGACAATCCATGATCATCAATTAGAGGCAGCTCATGAACTGAGCAGGAATTGCTATATCCTTGGCTTGTGGAGAGAACTACCTTCTTTGGTCATCCGCTGTCTATGATTTCAGCTCCACGACTCTTATAAATGGCTAGTTCTAATCTAACACTACATGAGATAAAATATTAGCGTAAAATGATCTGTGCCTGGCCTAAGTCTATGTAGTTCATCTAAAATAAAAAGTGTTCAAAAATTTTATTTCAGAACTAATGAAAAAAAAAAAAACCAAACATTTTAAAACCCAGTTTTTAAAAAGCTGAACAGAATAATGCAATGTTGACCACCTGCTAGGAGCACCATATGGATAGAGCTGACAGAACTTTTCTTGGGAGGAAGTTGTACACTTAAGTTGCCACTGCAGAAAAAGTGCTCTCATGTGTTGGACTGTTTAGTCTCTTGAGATGGTGGGACATGCAACAGATTCTGAGCAGGTTTACTTGGGAGCAGGGAGCCTTTCAGACAGTTTGATCCCAAGAGAATCTCTGCAGGTCAGAGCTTCTCCACACATCTGGGTGCTGGATTTGACCTTGGAGGCAACTAAAGGTGTCCGGCCATTGCTACAATCTGAGAGATGTGTGGGATTTTTGAACAGAAATGGGAATCCAAAACTGATTTAGACCTATCTCTGACCCATCACATTCATAATGGATTGCATTACAAGGCTGTTGTACATTGCTTTCTCTTAGCACAGTTCTCCAAACTGAAATAGGAGTATAACAATCAACTACAGTGGTGCCTCGCATAACGAGTGCACCGTTTAATGACGAATCCGCATAGCCATCTATTTTTGCCATCGCTAATGCGATCGTATTGCAATGTTTTAAATGGGAAAACATCGCATTGTGATGATCAGTAAGCGTTTTGCTTACCGATCTTCGCATTGCGATGTTTTTAGAACAGCTGATCGGTGGTTCCAAAATGGCCACCGGGTGCCCAAAATGGCCACCACAAGCATTTTCGCGCGGTTTCCTTGCTTACCGAGGTGGCGAAAATGGCGGCGCTATGGAGGATCTTTGCTGAACAGTGAGTTTTCGCCCCATAGGAACGCATTAAACGAAGTTTAATGCGTTCCTATGGGTTTTTTAGTTCCCTTTAGCGATGTTTCCGGATAGCGACAATTAATCCGGAACGGATTAATGTCGCTATGCGGGGTACCACTGTATACCGATGGGCCACACTATGCGAATTACTCAACAAAACTTCCAACATAGCGGTAAACACTCAGGATAGTACTGCAGGAATCTGTAAGCAACTCTGTGAGGTTTAGTCCACCTCCAGCCTACCAAAGTGTCAGAACAAATCTAGGCAACACTGCAGTGTTGTTGTAAATTACTAAGAACCTGACTTGCACTATGTAGAGTGAATTCTATTGCAGGACTCTCATAAAATGCTCTCTGACAGTCTCAATCCTTCCCAGTCTGCAATATGGGTCCAGAGGACTACCCCTACTTTGAAATATGCCTCAGAAAGCCTGTTTTAAAATGTTTCACGCTAAGTAAGCAAAAGTACAAATGGGCGAGTGAGTCTCAAAATATATAAAAATGTTGGCAATGCAGATGTTATTCTTATCTAAAAAGTGCAGGCTCGATGCATTTTGGTGGTGGCCTTCTTCAGGAGCTAAGCATAAAATAAAAATATATTCTAATGTGGAAGCAGTTGGCTAGGGACTCTTACAGCTCTTTTTTATTATCTATACAGCTAACAATATAAAATATTAATAAATATGCGCATAACAAGATCAATAAATGCCTAGTACAGCTTAACGACAGCATATAAGATATAAACCAAGCTTTTAGAGCTGTTGCTTCTTGTTTCGTCTATACCATCTCCAACATTACTCCAAAGTGCAAATACAGAAGGGATAGTATCTACTTATTCTCAGCTGGCAGAGGAGTCAAGGACTGTAAGGTAATCAGTGAGGCTGTGCAAGAAATCTTCATTTAACCCAAAAGGAGCTAAAGTGTTCAACCTCAATATCCAATCAATTGCCCTCCTCAGTAAGAACCTCTCATACTTAACAGTACCAGTTCCCTTGCTTTGTTTCACACTAAGTAAGCCTTGAAGTAAGGAAAGGGGGGTGGAATCTTCTTTTGCATCTACTGGGATAATTTTGAGTACTGAGGTGGGGAAGCAGTGATGCCCAATCATAGTAACTTGGAATGTTTGCATTTCCCCACTGGTTTTGTGGATTAAATCTTTGACGTGTAGGGCTAAATCTATTTGTTCATCATAACTATGGCAGATTGGTTAAAACAGTGTGTTGATTTAACTAGTCCCATTCATTCAGTGAGTCTTGTCTACCTGAGACTAACAACCGGACTTAACACCTTAAAAGCCCTCCTCAGCGTGAATGAGATGCCCTATCCAATCATGAGATGCTTGGATCATGAGGTGCTTGCTTGTCTTTGCCCTTTTTCTTGCAAGGAAGGCTGCACTTGTATCAAAGATGGGTTCGCTAATCATTAGGTTCAAGCACTAGCCTTGCCTTTCTAGTGTCCCCACACAGAAATAAAAATGTCCACTTCCGTTTTTGGTCAAATACTATCTAGTGTTACATTACAGCCCTAAACTGTGTTTAACAATAATTGAAGATTGTCGAAACATATCAGTTTCATAGGGATGACCGTGTGGACTACACAACAAGCTGTGGTTAATCTAAGATGGGAGGGAAATCATTCAAACCCCTCCCCCTTCTTCAGACCAGGCTGGGAGGAACATCTTGCTTCTCATCTTCATAATTTGAGGTTTTTGTGGTGGAAAAGGTGCCACTGGGCCTCCTCTTATATCCTCTTTTGCTCCTTTTCCCTTGGAGGACAAAAGAGAAATGGAGCAAAAGATGACAGGGACACATAAAAATATCTGCTCATGCTTTCTCCTCCAGCGGCGTTTGCCGCCTGCCAAACAGATCTGCAGCATTTTTTTCTTCCCTCTCTCCTTTCCACTTTCATTCCAAAAGATTCGCAGCAGGAGAATCTTGGGAAGACAAGAGGGGAAAAGATAAAAAACTTGGTATTCTTGGTCAGGTGTTTAACTCGTTGGCACCTATGCCCTTCAAGATAGACCATTCCACCTCTCTTTTTTCCTGTTTTCCCCTCCAACATTCTGTGACTGCTGAGCCTGTGCAGTGTTTATTGAGCTCATATGGTGATCGTTCTTTCAAAATTTACTTCTTACTCATCTACTAATCTATTTTAAAGCCACTTTCCTCCTGAAGCAGAAACTTACTGTGGCTCACAACATGCTACAAACACAAATGTTAACAATATAATGTCAAAATCCATTTCCCTCTCTCAGCTTTGTGTGTGTTTTAAATTCGATTTTATTGTACTTCTGCAAGCCTTCATATTGCCTCAAGCATGCCGATACCTCCCTCCTTGTTGCTAGGTGGCCCTGTTTTGGCTATAAAGATGTCGGCGCTTGGGAGTGAGTTCAGGATTACTAGAAGTGATGAAGATGTTCCAGAGTTGAGAATTAGCACTTAAAATCAGGTCCAGGGTCGCGATGGTATATTTCCAGGACTGAACTTTGGCCAACCTTGGATCAAACTGAATGTAGCTGATCAGTAATGGAACAAGTCAGAATAATGATGGCAGCTTTTCTTCCACGTCTTCTGGCAAAACCCACTACATTTGCAAAACACTCTAGACGGAATCCAAAGACATCGGCGTAGCTGTTTACCACCCTGAAAGGAAGGAAGGAAGGAAGGAAGGAAGTCAGTCAGTCAGTCAGTCAGTCAGTCAGTCATATATCAGTAAAGGCAGGGCTTACTGGCTGAAATATGGCCAGGAGGAAGTAATAGAGTAGGCTTGCTCCATACCACCTGAGGCCTGCTCATGTATGGAGGACAAAGAACAGATGGCTCAAATTCTATCCTGCAGAGAAGAAGAAAAATCCAGAATAATACATTACATAAATAAAAAATAGAGTGGACATTACCAATGTGCAGTCAACATACCCCGTTCATACTTGGTTTCTCATTTCCTTCCAGACTAATGCTACATAGCTTATTTTCCTCCAGTACCCTAAGCTGCTGACCCAAGGTAAGGTAGAGTTATCAGGGCAGTAGCTTTTCATTTTCTGATATTGGAAAACCAAAACCTCAAATAAGGGAGGAAAATCCTTGTGATATCACGAAGGTTTGGCAGACCTAGCGTGAGTTAGGGTTGGGGTATGTTTCTGAGGACTTCTCTTTTTCTCACCCCCAGATTTGAAGTTCTGTAAGGATTTATTTTTTCCCCTTTTTTCAAGGGGAAAAAAAAACCTCCTGTCCTTTTTCAAATGGTGCATTAATTGATCCACACATTCCACAAGTGTAAAGCTTATTCTCCACAAGTCTCTGTGTTAAACGCATTTTTGTTACTTCTGCAGGGCACGTTGCAAGACTGGAGAGTGTGTTTGTTTCCATGTTGAGTCAGGAAGGTGCAAAACTGAGTAAATAATTTTTTTTAAAATCTTCACGGAATGAATTTTTCACACCTTCCTACTAAATATACTTGGATCAGTTTATTGGAGGAACTGACTTATCCCTTATACTCTTGCCCAATCTCTTTACCCTTGAGAAGAGAGAGATATTCCTTTTAATTTTCAATTAATCTGGCAGTTGCCCCCACAAAAGGGCATCAGCTTTAGTTGCCTCTGCTCTTTGGAATGCTCTCTTCCTGGAATTAAGGCATAAGCCAACAATAATTATGAGTTCTAAGTGCATGCTGGAAATATTGCTTTTCCAAATAAGTTTCTGCTTGATTCTATTTACTGCCTGTTACTTTTTAAAGTGCATGTACATGACAACATGGATATTTCCAATGACTTTAATACCAGTCAGTATTCTGTTGAGTGTCTGTTGAGTGGAAAGTCCTGCCAACATAACAACACGGCAGTGTGCCATTTGTACAAGCATTAGCATTGTGCAGCCAGTGACTGCCATGAAGAAAACACACCCTCTACAAGCCAGTGGCAGTGCTGATTGCAACTGGCATGATTCTACCTTGATGCTCTTGTGGTGATTCCCAGTGTGGTGTAGTGGACAGAGTGATGGACTAGGATTCTGGAGAACAGGATTCAAATCCCAACTTGGCCATGGAAACTCACTGGACGAGTGGAACTGGTAAAACCACTCCTTAAATATCTCGCTCACCTTGGAAGTCCTATTAGACCTTTGGTCTAGATGGGCAGGGTATAAGTCTAATGAACAAATAAATAAAAGAACCAAGTATTGTTATGCTAGAGTAGAGTGTTATATTCCAACAAGCTCAACAGCCTTTCTCTGAAGACTGGCAGCCGAATTGCCATATTCTCCTGAAAAGCTCACAATGAGAGCCCGCAGGTGATTGCATCAGCTTTGTTTATCTGCTCTCTACATTCTACAGCATCCCATCATCAGACATGTGCTTCTTCATGATGTGGAAAATTCCATTTCAAGCTATGGGGCTGAACAGCCATTGGTAGATTTATTTATTTTTTTGCCTATGGATTTCTTAAACCCTTTAAAGTTGTATGTGTTAATGGCCATGACAGCATCTCATATACTGCATGAAAAAGGGCCTCCTTCAACCTGTCTTGCTCTTCAAATTCTATCTTCTGACTCTCTTCATCAGTAGCAAAATGGGAGTCCAGTTTTGAAGGATATGCTGAAACATGCCATTGGTGGATTCTCATGTGTGGATACCATTCTTCCCCTGCCTTCCAAAGCCTCTGTGAGAGTAATGCTGCATTGTCATATAGCACAACTCTCCATGGGCCTCATAGGAAAAACATGGTGGTCATCAACCAGCAATCACTAGGTGGAGCTCTGCAATAATAATGATCCTGTCTCTGAAATTCAAGGTGAAAATTCTCTGGAGAATTTTTTGGCTCAGCCAAGTGTTGGATGTATCCACTGCTCCTTGTCTTTCAGAGTATAAAATGCCTTCATGACTGCCAGTAAAAAAAAGATGTGACATCATCTTGAAGGTGGCAGAGTAAGGTTGCATGAGGTTTCCTGTGTGGTGCCATCCAAAAAGTATCTCTGAGCCCTGATTAACTTGGCAAAATAAAAGGCAACAATTCAATATTAGCTGACCTTTCTGGCAGTTTTAAGGTTGTTGGCTGCTAATTGTTCTGGGGACTCATTGGGAAAATATACATAGATCTTCTTGGGTGAAGAGTGAAGCATGCCTCTGATTTTAATCCCCACCCCCCGGTCAAAAAGTGTGCTATATAGCGGACTTTTGGAGAACTAATGAAATAGTCAGTTTTAGGTTATTGATCTGATTCTGTATATGTCACCTCTCTCCATTCTATCAAATCCATATGGGAAGACTTTATTTTCATTCTCCGAGTAAGAGTGTTGGGAGAAGACTTTATCTGCTCTCTACATTCTACAGCATCCCATCATCAGACATGTGCTTCCTCGTCATGTGGACCATTTAAAGTTGTATGTGTCAGAGGCCATGACAGCATCTCATATACTGCATGAAAAAGGGCCTCCTTCCACCTGTCTTGCTCTGCAAATTCTATCTTCTGGCCCTCTTCATAAGTAGCAAAATGGGAGTTCAGTTTTGAAAGATATGCTGAAACATGCTGATACTTGCCAGTTCCATATCCATTTACCATATCAGAATCTAGAACAAGAGATCAGATTCAGACTTCGAGAAGTTACTTCTCTAGAATAGAACTCTCAGAAATCACAACTGGCCACATTGTGATTTCAAGGGATTATAATGTGGGGGCGGGGGGAATACTTCTCAAGACTAAAATCTACGAATTAAAGAATAATTGGCTGAAATTCTGGACGTGCAACTATGCTGCAGAAGGCTGAGGATGTCATTGGCCATGGCAATTTTTCTAAGTAGAAAATTCTGATTCTGCCCCCCTTGCTTAAGGCTCCCATGGAAAGTCATCCCACAGCCCCTGGCAGTTTCTCTGTGATTCTGTAGGAGCCTTGAGATCTTCAGGAGGAAATGGGAAATGTTTACTTCCAACAGATTGCTGCAAATGATGACATAAGCAGCTCTACACATCATAGCTGCATAAGCAGGATTTCAGTCATTGAGTGAAATGGTTATAGTCACATCAACATTGCTTTAAGTGCTTTCATTCTGAGCAAAGAGAATTGATTTTCTTGATGCTTTATCACATGTTTAACTGGCTATGATTTTTTGTAGGGTTCTTAAAAATCAAAGTTGCCTATTTCTTTATTTCTACAACATATGAACAAAACTTGTCCTTTCCACATTTGCTCTGTCCCCTGAAGAGAGGACTGAAAAAAACCTCAGCACCAGAATAATTCTTGTGCTGAGCTGCAAACAGGGAAAAAAACACCCTCTGCTTTGCAGAAGAGCTTTCTTACCAAGACAGCAAATAAACAAACTGCCTGTCACACTGGCTGTGGCTGTTTGTTTTAAACAGAGACATTCAGAAACATAGAAGGAAGACTGCTGATCTATCACGCAAATTATTCCACTTCTTGCTTTTAAAAAAAAGAAGAATAGAAAACACTAGTCAGATTTTGTTATGATCATACACATTTGTGGGTCTCCGTTGTTTTGCCAATCGTGCTGGTCAATATACAAACACATATGTGTGACTTGAAAGAAAAGCCTTTCCTTTTCTTTGTTTTCCTTGAATCGAGTTCCAGATGAATCTGATTTGTCCTTTGATGTCGTGTGATGGAGCTTTTTGGTTCATTTTCCCCTACCCTATCTTCTTCTCTTTCTCCCTCAACAGCTTGTCCAGAAAAACATTACGGAGAAGACTGCAGTCAGAGTTGCAACTGTAAGAATGGAGCAGTCTGTCATCATGTCACTGGGGTGTGTGCATGCGCTGTGAGATGGAGAGGTCTGTTCTATGAGGAAGGTACTTTGTGAATTTAACATTGGGGCTAGTTCTCTAAAACAATAGATGACGAAGTGGTCAGCTGATGTCTGTATCACAAGCATGAGACGAGAGAAGTGGCTTTCTTGGATGATACCATATTTTTCTGTCTATAAGACGCCCCGTGTATAAGACACCTCCCACTTTTCTAGTCCCAAATTAAGAAATCTTAACTGAGCTTTGAGTATTCAGCCTCTGGACTCAGAACACTCAGACATTACGAGTCTCTGTTGAATCTAAGCATCGGCTACAGGCTCCACCTCCAACAAGGTGTGTTCCGATTTGTTTGTAGCATCAGCTGACACCAGTTACGTAAGGGTCGTGATTGGAGGAAGCTAAGCCTCATGACTGGAGGCAGCCTGTTTGCAGAGACAAGGTATGGGCCATTTTGTTCTCTCCTTGGCTTCCATGTATAAGATAATCCTCAATTTTTAGTATAAATATTTTAGACAAAAGTATCATCTTATACAAGGAAAAATACAGTAACACACAGAATCTCTCCATCAAGGGGAACATTCTCTATATCTTGGATCCAGCTACTGTCTCCCCATGGAATGCAGCTAGGGTTCATATGGATGGGTGCTGATCTTCAAAAGGTTTCTTTCAATTTTGATTTTTTAAAAAGGAGCTGATTGATACACATAGCTGAAGAATGGGATATAATTGCAAAGTGGTAAGGTAATAGCCAAAATATTGATTGCATGACTTTGTGTGGCAGAAGCTCATCATTTTATCAGTTTGCACCCCTAAAATTTACTTGAAGTTAATTAAATGCTTCCTACACCCCCACTTTAGATTCTAGGGTCCCCTAGGGCTCCCTTTTGTCTTGGGGAAGCCTTTGGGAGCTTTGGGAAGTGGAAAGGAGCCTTTAATTGCCAAAAACCACTGCCACATCCCAGCTGGTGGTTCCAATCCTACTGATGGCAAGCTGGTGACGATTTTTGGCTATCAAATGGCCCTGAGGAATAATATTTGGAAGCTGGGGGTGGGGGAGGAAGGAGCTGTCGACACTTTCCAGCCTTCATAGCAGTCCGTAGGGTAAGGAAAAAGGTCTTATGCCCGTACTGATCAACATGTATGCAGAGGAGAAATCACATCATAATTTCAAAAGACAAATCCTATGTATAGCGCTAGTCATTGTCCTTTCATGTTAGATTAAAATAAATCCTTCACAGCTTGCTGTCCAGGTTTTTAAGGAAATAACTGCCTATAGCATTGCACCTGTTAAAACAAGGCTACTTGTAATCACACAACTGGACGGTGCATGTGTTCCAGTTGGTGGACTGGAATAGCTTGTGAATTGGATAAGAGACATAAAGAGGCTGTGTGTCTGTGTTTAATTCATTCAGTGTATTCTTCATACTCTTTCACCTTACCAGAACTACAAGTAGTTCTAGGTTCAGCTGTCCGAATGCTCGAATGAAATTTTGTTCTGTTTCACTATAGAGTGTGAAGCTGGGAAGTATGGAGAGAACTGCCAACAGAACTGTCACTGTAGCCAAGGTGGTGTTTGTGACCATCGTTTGGGGAAATGTATTTGTCATCCAGGCTGGATTGGAGTTCACTGTGATACTAGTAAGAACTCAAGTGGCAATATTTTTTCCTTTTTAAGATGCCTCCTAACAACCTCTTGTCTTAGATATTTGCATTCCTGTGATTTCCTCCAGTAAAATTCCCATAATGATAATTCCACATTGTTTTGCAACCAAAGGTAGTCTCACATTCCCTTCCATATGTCTTTGTGCTTCAAGCCTCACTTAGAGTGGAACACTTACATGGATATTTAATGCAACTAGGGTAAAATACTGCTGAAGTAAAAAGGCTTCAGGATTTCCCTCTTAAATATATTATCTTACTTACTAAATCAACGGTTAGAGTTCATTCTGAATTCCGTGATCCTTTTCTGTCCTTTCAGGTATGGTGAATACTGCCTTCTTCTTTTTCCTTTTGAAGGTATGACTTTCCTACCCCATATTCAAACCTATCATGCTAACAGGTTGCTTTACAAATCTATCTCTCTTGCCCTTGCTGTCTCTCTCTCTTGACAGCAGGGTGCTTCACTATTCTTTCCAACTCTACTATGGAGTTTGACTAGCACACAATTATTTCCCAGTATTTAAGGAAATCTGAAATAGAAGGAGATTCAACTGGCTCCGAGAACTACAAATCTATCGACTTGCTTAATGTAGCCTCTAAGACATATACCCCTTATCTACTGTGTAAATTGCCGGCCTGGGAAAATGAAAATGTTGTAATACATGAAAAAGAGGCCAGTTTCAGGAAAGATTAAAGTGCAGTTGATCAAGCTACAATGATCCAGCAACCTGAGGAAATCCGTTTCTCTCCTAGCTACTGTGAAGGTTGCAGCTAAGCTCAGAGAGAACAGGATAGCCTGAAGGGAATGCCTGGTGATATCATAATCCCCGCTAATCAGATAGTCTTGGGAGCTTGATTTTTGAGCCTTGAATCTACTGCACCACTGGCCATAAGCATATTTATGTAGTAATGCTTAGAAATCTACTCTAAGGCATGAATGAATGAATTGGTGAATCCAGGTTAATTGTTCTCACACTGTAGTGTGCAGACCACCAGAGTGGATTCCTATTGCTCCAATGGCCAAAGCTCATTTGGGAGAGTTAATGCTGGACAAGCCTCCTGTCCAAAATTCTAGACAATGGCAGCCTATCATTGTCAACGATATTAAGTTAGATAGGCTGGTGGCTTGACTCAACATAAAATAGCTTCCTATGTTCAGTTTCCAGATATTTCAGAAAAAAACATATAGTTACTTTAAAGAAGCTAGAATTAGCTGTAATGCAGAGGGCTCAGCCTGTGGACCCACTTTGACATCAAGCTCCACCATATATGTCAGCCACAGCAAATAATGGACGGTATTTAATTGACCTGGGAAAAGGGACAACTTGAGGCAGAAGAGCTTGATTAGCAGGCCAACAGAAACTTGAAGGATTAAATCATTTCTTAGTTCTGTCCGGCTTTGGACAACAACAATGTGAACATCAACCAGAGGCCAAACTCAAAAAACAGTAGCAAGATTTCAATATGGAAAACTGCATGCATGACATCAGTTGCAATAGGCTATCATTATTATTTCTATATACTGTATATATTTAAAATACATATGTGGTCCCAGATACCCAGAAATGACCCCCTAAAAGTAATATTTTAGGAGCGATGAATGAATGTTATTTGCTACGCCCAAGCAGTAGTGACATTACCAGTTGTCACAGAATCCTAAAAAAATAGTAATATTGTAAATGTTACCAAAAAAGGGAATATGCTAACTTGTGCTTTGCTATTTACAAGCTCCTCTTTCTCCCTACCCACTTGTTCAGAGGGATTGTTTAATTTTTAAAAAACTATATATACTATTTACTTGCACATTAAGAATATCATGTATAATATACAGTGGTGCCTCGCATAGTGATGATAATCGGTGCAGCAAAAATCACTGCAAAGCGATTTCGTCGCTATGCGATATTAAAAAGCCCATAGGAATGCATTGAAATCCCTTCAATGCATTCCTATGGGCTTCAGACTCACCTTTAAGCAAAAATCCTCCATACGGCGGCCATTTTCGCTGCCCGGTAAGCGAGGAATCCATCCCAGAAAACAGCGGGTGGCCATTTTTTTTACCCGGCAGCCATTTTTGAACCACCGATCAGCTGTTTAAAAAATCATTGTTTTGCGATGATCGGCAAGCAAAACAGGGTACCAATCATCGCAAAGCAATTTTTCCCCATTTAAAACATCACAATACGATCGCAAAAAGTTAATCGCTATGCGATTTCGTCATTAAACAGGGCGCCCATTAAGTGAGGCACCACTGTAAATGTAGCTAACTCATGTTCTGGGAGCAAAAACCTATAGGAAAGAACAACGGAGAACACTCGTAGAACCTTTCTAGAATGTTCTCCAGTGAAATTGTTGAATTTTGTGTTTTTGTATGTGAGAGACTGCATGGAGAGGCTCCTGAACAAATTGCTTTGTCAGTTTGGTTACATATATCAAAATGGGTCCATGCCTGACTGTCGGAAGTAAAGTAAAGCAAAAGGTGACTATTGGACATAGTTGGCACCATGATAACTTCTATTAAATCTGGATATTCAGAACAATGACCCAGAGACATGAATTTCACTCTATTTCAAGTTCTAAAACTTGGTCAGGATCCTTCATCTCTAGCATGATCCTCAGTTTGATCTGTCCTACAAAGCTGAGGTTAGAGATTGTAAGATGCACACAGTTCAAAACTTGGAACTGAAAGTCAAGGAAACAAATTAAGCAGCAAGAGCTGAAAAAATGACAGTGAGATGAAAGACTGAGAAATCAAGTAGATGGAGAGAGCTAATCGTGAACATATTTCTGACATGCAAACAGGCAATAGCAATGAAGAATCTGAACAAAAATCAATACTTGATATTTCCATTAGAGTTCCCCTCCCTCTGTTGATGTAATTTTGAATCCCTTTGCAAATTGACGGTGGACTAAGCAATCCAATAGTCAGATGTTAGGAAGACAGGATACAGTGGTGCCTCGCGTAGCGATGTTAATTCGTGCCAAAAAAATCACTGCTAAGCGATTTCATCGCTAAGCGAAACGTGGTTTCCCATTGAAATGCATTGAAAACTGGATAATCTGTTCCAATAGGAACAAATTGCCATCCTTAAGCGAAAATTGCCATAGGAAACATCGCTAAGCGAAACGCAGTTCCCCAATTGAAATGCATTGAAACCTATTCAATGCATCTCAATGGGGGAAAAAAATACAACAACAAATTTAAAAAGAGTCAGAACAAAGTCAAATTTGGTTAACAAAGGGTTTATTAAGTGCACTTTATGATTTCAAACATTTTAAACAGTAAACTTTAACTTTATAAATAACAGAAAAACATTTAAAAAACAGCAAACATGAGGCTGTTTAAACCATCGTTAAGCGAAACAGGGGACCCAAAATTTAATCGCTATGCGAAGCATGGTCCCAACCATCGCTAGGCGAAAATCACCCATAGGGACCATCGCTAAACAAAGCGCAAAAATCTCCCAAAAAGTCATCGCTAAGCGATTTCATCGCTAAACGGAGGAATCGTTAAGCGAGGCACCACTGTATTTTCTAATGTGTTCTCATATTTGAAACTGCGAGCTATCAAAAACAGTTTTCATGTGCAGGATGGATTTTCCTGATGCAGTTTGAGGTTTCCCCTTCAGCAGGAAAACAGAGGTTCTGTCATTGGACAAGAAGCATGGCCTTGATTTTCAGTTGCCGTAAACGTATTTCTAAATGTTGGGCCATTTCAGATATGGATTTCCTATCCATCAGGTTGGGCAACTTGCATCCCTCCATGTACCTATTAGACCACAACTCTTCTCACTCCTAGGCAACAAAGCTAGTGGTAATGATGGAAATTGTAGTCCAACATTATCCAGAAGGCTACAGGTGGCCAAACGTTCCTGAAAAAGACAAGGCAAGTTCTTGTAACACCTTAGTTATGAAGAAGTTATTAAAAACCTTTGCATTCTGTCTCTGAAAAAAGAAGATATAACTGTTCCCTGTTATATCAACCAAACCAGGATCAGACTTGGTTTCTAGAGTTTAAACAGACCACAATTCCACATGTTCAAATGTAATAAGGAACTATGGTTTGTTTTCAAACAGAAGTGAAAGCTTTCCTTTTCTTTGTGGCTGTGAAAGAGAAGGCAGTGGCGGTAAATTATAAGATGAAAATTCCCCACAACTAAGGCCACTTAAAGGCCACTTTGTACACTTCGGGTTTTGAAAGCCTGTCCCATTTGGTACACATGATTTCTTCCCACCACTCTCATAGATGCAGATGTGATACATTTAAGGCTGGATCACATGTCCACATCCCTCCTGTCCTAGCTGTAGTATGAAGTGATGCCTCTCGTGTGTGCATGGGCCATTTTTGACAGAACTTTCACATAACTTCCAGTGCAATGTATCTGTGAAGATTCTCAGTCATCCAGGTGTGGTTATCTGGACGTTGAGTCATGGCAAATGGACTTCTTTCTTGGTTGTTCTGGGTTTTTCAGGCTCTTTGGCCGTGTTCTGAAGGTTGTTCTTCCTGACGTTTCGCCAGTCTCTGTGGCCGGCATCTTCAGAGGACAACAACCTCCCGGCCATGAAAACCTTCGCGAATATATTGGACTTCTTTCTTGTTAGCTTGAAACTTTTCGCCACTCATCGAAGTAGCTTCTTCAGTCTATGTTTCAACCTAACAAAAAAGTTGTCCATTTGCCATGACCCAGGTTCCAGATTCCAGTGCAATGTTTTTTTCCAAAGGAAAACAAACAAACAACACATTCAGAGGCAAGCTGTAACACTCTATTTTATAATCAAGTGGTAAGAAGTATGTTCATGTGAGCCTAGCCTCTAAGGAACTTGGATGCATTCCAATGACATGTTCTTCTGTGTTATTGGAAATAAACCCTTTAAAAGTACACTTGTATTTTATGGTACAAGGCAACACACATGACATAAATCACAAACATCAGTGCTGGACTCCAAGATGGGAAAGAGAATCAGGAAAGGAACTGTATAAAACATTTGTAGTTGACTTGAAGCTTCAAGGCATCTGTAAAGGAGAGAGCTGCCCTGCATATGTCGGGGGACTGTCCCGAGTTTATTATTTTAGCTGATTTTCCCAGACATCCACCTATGACTTTCTCTAAGTGACAAGAAAATTGCAACTGGCCCTTGACAGTTGGGCACAAATTGACTGAACAAAACAGAATCAAACCACAAAGTAATCCCCAAGCAAACATAATAAACCCCAAATCCCAGTGGGCAGCATTCTTCTGTAGGCAGTGGTCTTATCGAATGAATTCTGCTCGACTCTTTGTTTGAGTGTAGTGTTGATCAAGACAAATGTAATTCATCGGTTTACATTTCCTCTTCCCTCAGCTTGTCTGCCAGGCACATATGGGGAGAACTGTAACCAAGACTGTCAGTGTTCTGGAAAGAATGAAGAGTGCCACCATGTCACCGGCAAGTGTAGCTGCCTGCCAGGTTACTATGGCATCTATTATGATCTTCGTAAGTAATAATCCTTCAGTGCCACCATCTTTGACAAGCCACAGGGCTGACTGGTCAGGGCGAAATTTCAAAATGCAATGGTTTTAATAGGAACTTCAGCTCTTTGTCTTAATGGCGTCTTGGAAAACAAAAGTGCTTTCTTGCTTTTTGTTTCTTCTTGCTTCCCTTTTTCCATTGTGTTTTGTGGGATTGTTTTTTTGGGGGGCAGATCATTTTGTTTTGCTTTGTTTGGACTACGATTTTTAAACACCACCAGGGATCCTCATGGGGATTCTAAGAGGTCTGATCCAAAGAAAGAATGAATGAAAAACAGGAGCTATCTTGTTCTTACTCATTTATGAGCTACTTTGGGAGTAACTCTTGTAGCTGAAAAAGTAAATTGCAAGGGCTTTAAATGAATAAAAGTGGAAAGCAAGAGCACAAGATGCTCTTGTGGCTTTTTAAAAACTCAGGTTGTGGTTTTTTAAAATTGTTTAGATGAATATTATGTCTAGAATTATTTTGGTCCTATATCTACATTTTTAGTATATGTTTTTGTAGATCAGATGGAGTCCATGTGTTGGATGTTAAATATATGCTGGGGTGTGTGTTATAGTCCTTAAACCGTTTACTGCTGGCTGGCGTGCTCTGGTCCATGGGGTCACGAAGAGTCGGACACAACTAAACGAACGAATGAAAGATAGCTCAGTGGTTTACGTATCTGGCTGCAGAGCCAGAGGCTGGAAGTTTGATTCCCCAATGTCCCTCCTTCAAGTAGAACCAGCCTGTGTGGCCTGGGGAAAGCTGCACAATCTCAGGATGCCCCCGGAGCATGGGATTGGTAAAACACTTCGGAGTATTCTCTACCTAGAAAACTCTGAAGAGCATTCCCATAAGCCAGAACTGACTTGATGGCCCATTATTATTATTATCAAACAATTTACCACATAATTCACACAAGTAGAATCATGGCACAATGGTTAAACGGCTGTACTGCTCATGACCCAGCGTTCAGTCCAAGGCAGCCGGCTTGTGGTTGACTCAGCCTTCTCTCCTTCCGAGGTTGGTAAAATGAGTACCCAACTCATGGGGGTGGGCGGGCAATGTGTAGCCTGCATAATTAACTGCAACTGTAACATAAGGTAAAGTTAAAGGTTCCCCTTGACACTTAGTCCTTTTGTGTCCAACTCTAAGGGGCGGTGCTCATCCCTGTTTCCAAGCCGTAGAGCCAGCGTTTGTCCGAAGACAGTTTCCGTGGTCACATGGCCAGCGTGACTAGACACGGAACGCTGTTAGCTTCCCACCATGGTGGTACCTATTTATCTACTCTCATTATTACATGCTTTCGAACTGCTAGGTTGCCAGGAGCTGGGACAAGCGACAGGCGCTCACTCCGTTGCATGGATTCGATCATATGACAGCTGGTTTTCCGACCTTGCAGCACAGAGGCTTCTGTGGTTTAACCCACAGCGCCACCACGTCCCGTAACATAATTAATTGTAAACTGCCCAGAGAGTGCTTTAAATGCTAATGGGCACTATATAAGCCACACACTTTGCTTTGCTTTTTTATGAAGCCTTGTGATGCAGTGATTAAGCTACAGTAATGCAATCAACACTCTGCTCACATCCTGAGTTTGATTCCCATGGGTACAGATACCTGGCTCAAGGTTGACTCACCCTACCATCTTTCTGAGGTCAGTAAATTGAATATCCATCTTACTTCCATAATGAAAATTGCAAACTATCCAGAGAGTGCTCTGCGTGATTGGGGGCAATATATAAGCAGCACACTTTGCTTTATTTGAGTCTTTTTAAGTGTGCGGAGTCCACATTCGAGGAGGCAGACATACTTCTCCTGCACTCTCTGACATCACTTTTAACATATGGAAGTAGCAGTCTAGAAGCTGCTCTGTGCTTTGTAGCCTTATTGCTTCTCTGTGTGAGCCAGAATCCTGAAAAATCAGCTTTTAGGTATGAATCGGGTGGATGTTGAGAGAGATGGGTAGTGGGAAACAAAGCATTTTTTAACTCCATGGATCTTTTAAACCTATAGGACAGGATAAGGTATAAATCTGGGGAAAAGAACTAATTTATAGAAAGGAGTAATTTATTGCAAAGTACACTCTGCTGGGGGAGGACTGCAGCCCAGTTATCTATTTACAGTTTTATTAGTGCTAAAAGCATTAATTAATGGATAAGTACAATTAATCAATCAGTATATTTACCACAGACTTTAAGCAGTGTAATTTTTTTTTTCAAAAAGCAGTTGATTCTCTCCCCTGTAAAGTTGTTTAGTACAGAAACATGGAAAAATAGGTGGAGCATCTTTATGATTTAGACATTTCACTTGACACAATTTCTCTCACTGAGTGAAACGCATATTTATTTCAATGAATGTCAGAGTTGCTACCATATTTTACCTGAAGCACAATGAAGCTGGAGAACTGCTCTGTTTTGAAATGTTTGCAGGAATTTAAAAGGAAGCTGAAAAACAGAGGAAAACATGGAACAGTAGTGCTTCTTGGGAGCTAGAGAAGATTTGCCTATCATTAAATTTGTTTTATGTAGAAACATATCCCAGTGTTACATAGAGCGCAGCCCTTTGAAGCAAGGCCCAAATGAATCCATCCAGATAAATCTCTATTTATTGTACTATGGTTTATATTTTATATATAATACATTATATAATTGCCCAGCAAACTCTCAGACGGTCTAAAACAGCACTAAAAATTATGATAGATATTTTTTAAGGGTCTGAGAGATTTTGCATGTGGGATTAGTCGTCATCCACTTTCCCCCATGGTGACAGAAATATAGGATGACTTAGATTTATAGACCTCTCTTTTCAGCTATTAAGATCATCAGACCTGGTGGGAGTAGAGGAGAAAGAATCACGTGAGAAAATCTTGGAAGGAAAATATTGTCCAAACAGGGTGATAGTATGTCATCTCATACCAGCTTAATGGTTTTTTTATTCCACATTTTAAATATATGTGCTGACACAAAAAGCTTGAGAATGAGCATTTCTTACAAAACATCTGATGGCTTGAAGTTCTACTAATTCCCACAGCTACTTCATATGTCAAGTTCCCTGTACACGCTTTATTGAGAAATGTGTCACCCCACCGGTACCCCAAAAGTTTCCCAGAAGCTCAGGGGCACTAAACTAAGCGCAAATACTGGAGAGAAAAAAGAGAGGCTGCAAGCGGCCATAAATCAAAAGCAATCTGCAAAGTCCACTTTTGAGTTGCACAGCCTCCATAGGAACAATGAAATTAAAACAAATTGCTATCAAGAGTCAAGGGAGGAGTCTGAAGGATAAATGGCCAGCTGACCAAGCCCTCCTTAATAATAACTTTTTAAAATATATATCCTTCCAAGCCATGTGCCATATGACGTTTTAAGACTTAGTAAAGATGTCTGTAGAGCGGAACAAATGTGGCTGCTATGAAGCCCAGACAGGTATAGCTACAATTGGGGGTGGGGGAAATAATTGACTTTTTTTTTTTACTTACAGACTTAATTTTGAATTTGTTATCCATCTTCCTTTGTAAGAATGAGAGTAAGATACTTTCTCTTCCTTTCTGGCTTGGCCTTTACAAACTATTGTTTGCTCCCATACAAACAAAGGGGAACGTGGACTCTAAAGCAGACTTATTTGTTCTGCCTTTTTCTTTTGGCACTTGATGCCACAGAGGCACATGGGATGTCACCCTAGAGGTGAACACAGATACATATCAGGCAAGTTAAAGCACGACAACCCGATCTGCCACCCATCCATCTAAGAAAATTTTCTACATTGGCTGGAATCCCATTCTTCTTACTCCAGCCAAATCGAGAAGTCGCTGTAGGCATTAACAGTTGTGTGCAGAGTCACCAAACCAGGCACGCCACCGCAAATGCCAACACTGGTTCTTGTTTTTTAACTTGCAGCAGTTTGTTGGGGAGATTTATGCTGATTTGAGTTATGCCAGTGGGCATAATTAACAGGACTGTGGCTACTGACTGATAATCAGCTCAGTTAGAGTTTCAGATCAAAGTCTTCATCGGTCCTACTGGCAAATGCTAGGGATGAAGCCTAGGGTCTTCAGCATGCAAAGTATGTGCATGTTATACGTGAATGTACATTACTTGATTATGTAGAATGGATTGGATTTGTAGCAGCTGAATACAGAACGGTGAATAGCACTAAACTAACTTGAACTGCTACAGATGTTATCTGTCACATTTTATCACTATCATTTTCCCCCCCTTCTGCACCACATACTGTGTTCATTAAGAGGCAGGCACATCCCTGTGGGTTGGTTTGTTCTTTGTGACATTAAACGGTGCCTACAATTGGAATAAAAACTGCTGGATAGCTCAGTGGTTTAGGTATCTGGCTGTGGAAGCCAGAGGTTGGATGTTTGACTCCTTACTGTGTTTCCCTCGTTGATCCATAGGGTCCTTTCCATCTATGCAGCCCTAAGGTTATTATTGCCTTGGTTTTTCTATAGGAAAGAGAAATGCACACGTGATTTCTGCTCATGTCATGGAGAGTCAGGAGGGGTTACCTGAATTTACTTGCTAAACATTATTGCAGCCATTGTTTGTGGGTGGAGCAGGAGGAGCAAACATATCCTTTCCTTCTCCCAATATCCTACATATAAGCCTGAAGTTGCACAGATATTCTGGGATCAAGCGTTCTGCATGCAATCAGACCAAATAATTTGTGGGCAGGATTCAGTTCAGGGAGATGGCCACCAATGTAATAACTTTAATAATAATGGTGTGTGTGCTGATTCCTTCACTGATTTATTCATTTATATGAAAAGCTTGGAAGTAACATTCTAAAATTAAAACCATTACTCATTCTCTTTGCTTTTTTTTAAAAAAAAATCAGTAGCAGTAGAGAGAATTTGGATACCATTCTGGGGTGATGTTTAATAATTGGTCATTTAACATGCTAGTAACATATCACATTAATACTAACTAATGAGTAATGTGTTGGCTTTTGAGTGATCATTCCAAGCTTGGTTTGTACTTCACTGTCCCTCTTAAGAAGGCCTTAGAACATAATAAGTGATCTACAATAGTACACTACTAAATCATACAATGATACACTAATACATACTACCAAATTTAAAAATTACATCAGTTCATAGTTATGACAACACAACTGAATATACTGTACATCAAGGATGGTGTCAGATACACCCAGTTTACCTGGTTCCAAATTATCTTTATTACGTTTTCATTAGGGAGTGATAGAAATTTTCATCACCATTTCATCCCTAACAAAATATCAGAATGTAATAAAAGAACATGGAGATTCCAAACCTGTAATGCACTTTGTTTTGGGATGTTGTATACAGTAGACAGGGACCTGGTGGTACTGCAGGTCAAACCACAGAAGCCTCTGTGCTGCAGGGTCAGAAGACCAGCAGTCGTAAGATCGAATACATGTGACGGAGTGAGCTCCTGTCGCTTGTCCCAGCTCCTGCCAACCTAGCAGTTCAAAAGCATGCAAATGCAAGTAGATAAATAGATACACCTCCGTGGGAAGGTAACGGTGTTCTGTGTTTAGTCGCGCTGGCCACATGACCACGGAAACTGTCTTCAAACAAATACTGGCTCTATGGCTTGGAAACTGGGATGAGCACCATGCCCTAGAGTTGGACATGACTAGACTAAATATCAAGAGGAATCTTTACCTTTACCTTACACAGTATACAGTTATCACTCCTGAACATATGTCTTGTAACTGATGTCCCTGCTTGCTTCCTAGGAGACCTTGGTTTTACAACAAAGCCTGACTACTCATGACAAGGCCAGTTATGAGAAAATATGCTTTAGCCCTCTATGTATGTATGTATGTATGTAGGTATGTAGGTATGTAGGTATGTATGTATGTATGTATGTATGTATGTATGTATGTATGTATGTATGTATGTATGTAGGTAGGTAGGTAGGTAGGTAGGTAGGTAGGTAGGTACGTACGTACGTACGTACGTACGTACATTGTATGGTTGCTAGGACAAGACAGAAGCAAGAACAGTCTGGAATGTGGCTATAGTCCCTCCCTGCCAAAATATTTTGAAGGGCTGTTTTAGACCTAATTAAATGGTGAAGCAAATGTGTGAGTAAGTGCAATACATAAAACAGAGAAACATACACACCCTCTCAGGTAAACTAATGTTGCCTTTTCCACTCTGGATAACGTGGGCAAGAAAGATTTCTTTAAAGGAAGACTGATTTTTTTTGTTCTTTAAACAGTACCTGCTTTTTGTCTCTGTTTTGCTGACCTTCCATTGCCATCCAAACATCTCCCTTCTTCACCCATCAAGTTACAATAATGTAATACTCTTGCTAGTATACACAAGGTCAGTTTATAACAAAGCAACTATTTCCCCCTTTTGAAAGGCCTTTTTGAGCATAAATATTTCAGCCACTGCAGCCTGGATTCTTTCCAAAGTTAAAAAAAGTGGGCGGGGCCAACCATTCTCTTTCAAGATAAGCAAGATTGGTCTTTTCAATTTATATGAGTCATTTTACATCTGGGGGTGTTTGGGGTCACCTAACTGAATGTAGAATGAAACACTTTTACTTCAAAAAATGTGACTCAAAAACTCTTTGCCTCAAGTTTAATCCCTGACACCTTCAGAGTGTACTGAATGGCAGATTTGGAAAAGGCATCTGCTTGAGAACCCAAACGCCCATTGTTAACCTGATTTCTGACCAAATTATTTACCTCCCAACAATGTTTTTGTTTGTTTGACAGAACCTAAGATGAGGAATCTGACCACTCAAAATTTCTCGTTTCAGGTGCCAGCTAGTATCTGTCGGCAAATGGGATGCCAGTATCTTTTTTTTTTGTGGTAAGGGAAAAACAGAGGGGAACAGGGTGCTTTCTGAGTTAAAACAACAACATCAACAGGAGGAGCACAAAAGGAGTAAATAATGCCTTTTTCAACAGAATATCCTACAGCTTTTTTTTTTTAAAAGAGAACCCAACAACTATCAACCAAGAGTTTATTCCCATGTCTCATCTGATGGGTCTTCTTGGGCTGTTGGAGAAGAAAATACTGAGCTAGTTTCCCCGACTTGATGTGGTCCAGATGTGCTTTCTATAATGTTCACCAAACATGGGATTTTTGTCCGGCACAGTCTTTGAGTGCTAGATTGCAAAAGGCAGGGCTAGAATAATTTTTCCAATTCCATATACAGTCAACTTCATGCATCAGGTGGCAGTTGGCTTAGTCGGGAAAGAATTGGGATCCTTTTTTTAAAAGCCTCCATGTTCAGACCGCTTGGAGAGGGAGGGGCTGGGAGACAGCCGGAGGCTAAATGCAGTAAAGGTCAAAATTGGGCTCAGGTACCATGCCCAGAGTGGGTGTTTTCAGTATGCTGCTAAAAACAGAAAAGCCTCAAACACCCCAAGTTCAATATACAAAGCCTCTCCCAAAAAACTGAGGGTGGGTTGAGTCCAGCCAACATATGGTTGGCTATGGCTGGGAACCTTTCCTGGCAACCACTGTTGCAGTTATAGTACTGTGAGAGAGAGAAAAAGCAGCAGAAGAAATTATCCATAAAAGGTGTAGCTGGCTGTTGAGCAGTGACTTTCGGCTGCCAAGAGCAACTGGGCTTCCATGTTCTCAAATTTTGGAGTGAAGAATTGAAATAGTGTCTTGGCAAGTGCCAAGGGAAGCAGATAGCTGAGCAGTAGGAATTGCTTTATTTGCCCATAAATCAATGCAAGATAGACTCTTTTGGGAAAGGAGGGAGAAATGAAGGTTCTGTGGTGTTTTTTTTTAAAGAAAAGATCTAATTTAGCTGCAGTGCACAGTAAACTTCACAATACTATACACAATGCCTAGTATTCTGCTAACCCTAGCTAGAGTAGACCTATTGACTCAAATAAATTTATGTAAGTGCTGAGTTACCATTCAGCCGTGGTTTCACTAGATCTGTTCTGCTTGAGGCTTGAGATACGGTACTAGCCAAGGTATTTTAACTGGTAACCAGCAGTGGCTAAGGGCAAAATTCTTCTGTGATTGCACTGTATAAAAGAACACTGGACTGCAGCTGGAGATGATAGTCCCATATTGAACTCCCTCCTCCGACCAAGAATGTGCAATGTAGTTGGGAAAGACATGTTTTATAGCTTTCAAGATACATCTATGTTCAACTAGACATAATAGATAGGAGCAGGACACTAAGCAAGAGAGTTTTTAATAGTAGTGTGATGTTGTGGTTGTTCCTTCTCCAGGGAGGGATTTTACAACAATTTGAAGAACTTCAACAATGTTAGGGTTAGGGGTGCTGGGCCACCGTGTAGTTCAAAATCCATTTGTAACTCTTATGCCCCCAAAAACATAATTACAAAGCTGACTAATATATTGATTAATGTACACACACATGCATACAGACCTCCTCTGTCCCATATTAGCCTCTCATCATGCCCATCACTCTCTCCGACCACCACATAGAACTGCCAGGCCAAGGGGGGGGCAGCTGGGCCACAGCCAATAGGGTTGACACACCAACAACAGGGACCTCGGTAAGTCCAAGGCCACTGCCTGGAGATGAACAGCAGTCCAGTACACTATTTACTAAATATTTATTTATTAAAGGTTGGTTGGTTGGTTGGTTGGTTGGTTGGTTGGTTGGTTGGTTGGTTGGTTGGTTGGTTGGTTGGTTGGTTGGTTGGTTTCAAAAAATCCCTGTAGAACCAGCTGTGCTGCTCGGACCCATACAATTCAAGGGAAAAGTGTACTGCCAGTTTTGTGGGGAGAGGGATTAGGGATCTGTAGCATCTTCTCCATTTTATTCTAATATATCTCAGGTTAACCAAACAGCTGCCTAAAGAAGCTTCACTGTTAGTCTCTTGGAATACTGCTAAAAGATGGAATTTGGGGTGAGAAACGTCTAGAGGTCCAGGACCCACTTAGGCCTAACCCTGGATGTCAGAGGGTCATGCCTTGTTCCAAACAACCCCCAAAGGGTTTTCTTTCAAAAAAAAGGAAGTTTAATTGGAGAAGCCTCTTTGCACCCCCTACTTGCCAAAAACAACATTTGAAAACAAATGCCAAAAATATTTTCAGTTCTGCGGTGGAGTTCTCTCAATACATAACAAAATTATTATTACAGTCATAGAGAACACTGGGAGATGTTTGGAGTCGATAATTAAAATCCAAATTTGGGAGATTGTGGGGGTGGTATACGAGGGAACCTGGAGTTTTGCAGGATGTCTGCACTTTCCCACTGGAGGTGAGCATTCTTCACTTCTGCCTTCTACGCAGTAAAGGAGAAACTTCCCTTCCTGAACCAGGGATTACTTATGTCCAGTTCGTAACAGCCTCAACTCTAAATTGTAGGTAATGGAGCTCTTTGACTTCTGCCTTGTTTGTTTGGTTTTTGCAAAGCGATCAAAAATATTGGTAAGGAAAGTTCCTGCAAAATGCTACTGTGGTGAAAGGATTTAAGAACTGTTGGTCATGGCAGGTCTAATCTGCGCCAGAAGGAAGAAATCAGGAAATGACTTAGGCTGTTGGCTGCCATTCCCACAGTTCCCAGAAAAAACATAACACAGATACACAGGAAACTGTTAAATTAGAAAATGTCTTTATTAGATAACTGGCAGTTGGAAGCTTAAAACTTCTTTTTATGGATGCCTAGCCCATGAATGTGGCAGCTCCCTGTATAAACTGGCCCCAGTGTCTGCTCAGTTGGGAAAAGCAACAGCAGACAAAGATGCTGTGTTAAATGATAATTGAGTAAACTGTTGCCACAGACATGTATCATCCATATGCACTGGTCCCAACTGAACTTAAATAAATAACAAGTTGGAGTGGGGGACTGTCTGCTAGTCAGAGAAAGGATTGCATGAACTACCACAACCATTTCCAATCATGGGATATAAAAGTGCGTCAGCTTGAACTGGAGGACAATTCCACTGGCTTTGCCAAAATTGGGATCTGGGAGTAATCCAAGCTCAGGTGTTTGATACAGAGTAAACAGCAAGCTATTTAAACAAAAGCCAACTAACTGGAGACTATAAAGGAAGTGGGATGGGTGAAAGAGACATTCATCGGAAGACAAGCCAAATGAGGTCATTATAATGAGGGTGTGTTCTATCCGCTTGGTAGATATTAAAAAAGGATGCTGGAGTGATTCACTCTTCTTTGCCAGGAAAACCAAGGTTTCAAGAGAGAGTGTGAGTGTGAGTGTGTGTGTGCATGTGCGCGTGCATAAACATGCACACACACAAACATTCTTGCAGAACTCAAGGCTGTTTTAATATTCTGTACAAACAGCAAGGGAAATTGATCCACTCACATGGGTCGAAGGAGTGTTGATATGCAGCAAAAGGCATTTCTTATACTGTATGTTGTAGTTAGTTGCTAAAGAAGTCAGGATCTTGGTCAGGATCCAACTGGATACTTAAGGTGGATCTCGCAAGTTCTGCCAGAACTGGCAAACCCGCGCTCTCTTGCAGCCCCCTGATTATCTGAATACATGCTTTGCAAAGTGGGGCTTTAGGAAGAAAGGGGATTGCCAGTTCTGGTGACAATGGTACAATCTAGTTTAAGGACCCAGGAAAATCTTGGCTTTCACTTTTAGAAAACATATGTTGCTCTGGCTCTGAATTTTCATGGCAGACAGATTTTTTGCTTTGCAAGCTATGCAGATGATTTTTATTTATTTTTTTATTTTATTTTATTTTATTTATATCCCGCCTATCTGGTCGTATCAGGACCACTCTAGGCGGCTAACAACATTAAAAAATCATACAATGAATATACATATAAAAACAATTTTTCATAATGGGAATATTAAACAAAATAACTAAAGGAGAGGTAAAAGAAAAGGGAAAAGGGGGTGTCAGGAATTATCTGATGGGAAGACCTGCCTAAACATCCATGTTTTTAATTGGTTCTTGAAAATGCCCAGCGAGGGAGCCGCGCGAATCTCAGGAGGTAGGTTGTTCCAGAGGCGAGGAGCCACCACCGAGAAGGCCCGATTTCTTGTCTTCTCCTTCCGGGCCTCCCTCGGCGTTAGGCTCCTCAGCCTCATTTCCTGGGTCGCGCGAGTGACACGGGTAGTTCTTGGTGGGAGAAGACGTTCCGCCAAGTATCGAGGTCCTAAACCGTTTAGGGCTTTATATGTAAGCATCAACACTTTGAAGTCGATGCGGAACCGGATGGGCAGCCAATGCAGTGCGGCCAGAGTAGGAGAGATATGCTGGTATTTTCTCACTCCAGTAAGGAGTCTGGCCGCCGCACTCTGCACCACTTGAAGTTTCCGCATCAGCTTCAAAGGAAGCCCCACGTAGAGCGCATTACAGTAGTCTAATCTAGAAATTACAAGCGCAAGTACTAAGGTAGTGAGTGCCTCCGTGTCTAGATAAGGTCGCAGCCGGGCAATCCGCCAAAGGTGGAAAAAGGCGGTGCGGACTACCGATGCCACCTGCGTTTCCATGGTGAGCATCGGGTCCAGGTGTACCCCCAGGCTGCGGACCCCACTCTTCGCGGCCAGGGCCACCCCCCCCAAACATGAGGGAGTTTCCCAAGCCACCATCCACAGGGCCACCCACCCTCAGAACTTCCGTCTTGTCCAGGTTCAACCTCAGCCCGTTCTCCTGCATCCACTGCTGTACGGCCCCCAGGCAGTGCTGGAGGGACAGGACGGCATCACCTGCAGTTGGTGAAAAGGAAATATAGAGCTGGGTGTCGTCGGCATATTGATGACACGATGCTCCACATCCCCTGATGACCCCACCCAGTGGTCTCATATAGATGTTAAACAGCATTGGGGAGATGATCGACCCCTGTGGAAACCCACTATTGAGACTCCACGGGGCCAAAATATTCTCCCCAAGCTGCACTCTCTGGGGGCAGTCCTCCAAGAAGGAACGGAACCAGGCCAGAGCTAAGCCACCGATACCCAACTCAGAGAGCCTCCCCAGGAGGATACTGTGGTCGACGGTATCGAAGGCCGCTGAGATGTCGAGGAGGACCAACAAAGAAATTTTACCACTGTCGGCCTCCCTCAACAAGTCATCGTATAGGGCGACCAATGCTGTCTCTGTACCATGGCACGGCCTGAAGCCCGACTGAAAAGGATCCAGGGCATCTGTTTCATCCAGATGTGCCTGAAGCTGGTCAGCCACCACCCTCTCGACTATTTTGCTCATGAAAGAAATATTGGCGATGGGCCTATAGTTGCCAATTTCGTCCGCCGCCAAATTAGGTTTCTTTCTTATGGGCCTAATGAGTGTCTCCTTGAGGGCAGAGGGAAACCTGCCCTCAAGGAAAGACCCATTTATTATTGCAGTGGCCCATTCTGTTGTTATTGGCCTGGCTGCTTTGATTAGCCAGGCCGGGCAAGGGTCTAAGGAGGAGGTGGTGGCTCGACAGCGGTCAAGCACTCTGGCCACAGAATCAGGCGTGAAAGGTTGAAAGGAGTCAAGGGTTACCAGGCAAGACGGAGCGCTGGACATCTCTGCTCAACTTACTGTGTTCAAAAAAGGAGAGAGGTCCCGTCGGATGGCCTCGACTTTAGATTTTAAAAAGGCTGCAAACTGGTCAGGTGAAAAACTAAGGGGAGGCCTATCATCCAGACCAGTTCCGGATAGGTCGCGCACTATACGGAATAACTCCGCCTGCTGGTTGGACGCTTCGCTTATCCGGTTAGCGAAGTAAGTTCGACAAGCAGCCTTTAACTTAGACAGGTAAAGGTTAGTTGCGACCTTGACAGCTATCCTATTATAATCCGTCGGGTTCTTCCTCCATCTACGCTCTAGCCTTCTCCTATGTCGCTTCAGCACTCGAAGCTCCTGGTTAAACCAGGGCGCTGGACGAGCTCTACGACGGAGAGGGCGTTTAGGTGCGATCGTGTCTATAGCCCTGGTTACGAAGGTGGACCAATTATCAACCAGAGCGTCGACAGGAGCGCTAGCCAGGTCCGCCATGACCCCTCTCATGACATCCTGGAATCCAGCCGGATCCAGTAGCCTTCGAGGGCGGATCATAGAAATAGGTCCCTGCTCCCTGCGAGGGGGGAGAGCCACTGTGAGGTAACACTTTATTAGGTGGTGATCTGACCATGACAAAGGGATTGACGTGAGGTCCGTCACCACCAGATCACACTCGCTCCAACTGGAGGAAAAGACCAGGTCGAGTGTGTGACCACCCACGTGGGTGGGGCTGTTGACATGTTGGGACATGTTCAAGGAAGCCATGGTTTCCAAGAACTCAAGAGCTGACCCAGATGGCTCTGCCCCCGCGTGCACATTGAAATCACCCAAGACCAAAAGCCTTGGGGATCCCAATAGTGCCGCGGAGATAAAGTCAGTCAACTCCGGAAGGGAAATGACTGGATTGCAAGGAGCGCGGTAACCCAGCAAAATCCCAAAACCATCCCTGGCCCCAATCGATATGTGGAGTGCCTCTAGACCTGGCTTTACCACCGAGGAGCGCCTAGTAACCTCCAAGCTGGATTTATAAACAATGGCTACTCCTCCCCCCCGCCCCTCCAGTCTACCCTGGTGCTGGACAGCATAACCGGGCGGACAGACAAGAGCCAGGGGAGGACCCCCCTCCCCGCTGATCCACGTCTGAAAAGGAAAACCGTTCAGTACTAACCATTTAGTATATAGATGCACATCTGGATATAACTGCATTTTGAAACACCTACAATGTGCAGCGCATCTTTTACAAAGCCTTGTAGAAGAGACAGAAAGGTCCTGTTTAATTAAGACAGGTGGGTCTAGCAGTACTTAGAGGATATTAGGATGGTGGAGTCTAACCACAATAAACCAAAAAACTTTAAATGGTGTGTCATAACTGGCTGCTTCGATCATGTGAAGAGCAAAACCCTTCCTCACCCATATTTTATTACCCCATTGCTGGTGACCTGAGATTTGCAATTAAGCCGTTCTGATGATAAATCATTTAATCTGGTGATTATGCTGTCAGTCTCTCAGCATGCCCAAAGATTCTCAGTTGGGAAATACAAAAATATAATATGGCCACGGGAGAAAGGACATTTGTTAAAATGGAATTATCGTTTGGTGAAAGGGTTAGCGAATGAAATCTTAAAGCTGGTTGAGAGGAAAGTGATTGGGTAAGACAGCTACAAGAAGGTAAACCTTCCAAAGATCACACTGCCATAACCTTCAAGTGCTGCTAATCCCTTTGTTTTTTATTTGATTGGGATAGATCCGTATATGAGATGGAGAGAGAGAGAGAGAGTGAGAGAGAGTGAGAGTGAGTGAGTGTATATAAATATAAAGAAAAGGCCTTGTGGTAATGTCTCTCATTTTGTTTCCTAAATACTTGGTACTACATGTCAAACGTGATCTGTTTATCAAAGTAACAGGAAGGTGGTTTGATCCCTGTTAGCTGTGGAGGATGTTAGATATTTTTTAAATGGCTTGCTTACACAGCGGTCCACAGAAGACATCCATGGTGATGTGGTGGCCTACAGAAAGGCGGTTCAGAACTACAGATCTAGAGTGTTTCAGTTGAATGTGGAGTAACTGATTCAGAATCTTCTGTGGCTGACTTGGATGGCTTTGGGCAAGTCCTCAGCAACCACTTGCCCTGGTACTTTCTGTTCAGTGAAGAGCAGTTTCATTCAGTGAAGAAACAAACTGCAATTCCATTTATTTCAGCAGAACATACACCAATGTCTGCTAAATGTATGTTTAAAAATGGCAGTACAGTATCTGTGATTCTACAAATGGGACTTGCATTTGTGGACTTGGCTGGGCAGGACGTTATTGGGGAAAAATGTACCATCAGTTTCCATCTTCCTTCACTGGGATGGCTAGAGATTACCATTCCCCGTTGTCATAAGATGCATGGTATAATTTTCATCATTTCTGTCAGTAATCAGCTGAAACCCTGTTTAGTGTAGTCAAATGTGTTAGAGTATCAGAGACAGTTTAGTGAGTCAACACCTCACTAAGTTCCATTGATTCAAATGGGCCTACTGTAGTTATGACTTACAGTATTATGCTAAATTAAGTTGCAACTAGAATGAGCCCATTTGAATCAATAGAACTTAGGGAGGATTTGACTCACCAAATCCACACTTATTGAGTGGGCCTACTGCAGTGCAACTGACTATGCTAAGCAACAGGATTCAGCCATAATTTGAAAGCAACTGGCCATAGTTTCTAACCCTGAAAAACGCTATGTGTGAAAAATGTTAGTGTAGTCATGAGGTCATTCCATTCCTTCTTAGCTGCTGCTACCTCCATCCTTACAACTAATCTCTCTCTCTCTCATCATTTGTTTTCATACCTTTCACCACTAGTCCTTACCTTAGACCAGTGGTTCCCATTCTTGGGTAACCGAGGTGTTCTTGGACTACAACTCCCAGAAATCCCAGGCAGCACAGCTAGTGGTGAAGGTTTCTGGGAACTGTAGTCCAAAAAATACTTGGGTGACCAAAGGTTGGAAACCACTGCCTTAGGCCATTGTGAAATGCAGTGATAATAAATGAAATAATGTAACATGAGCTTAAATTGTGCCAGTAAAACTCTTCATCCTTTAAAATCACTTGGAAGGGCAAGGATGGATGGATGGATGGATGGATGGATGGATGGATGGATGGATGGATGGATGGATGGATGGATGGATGGATGGATGGATGGATGGATGGATGGATGGATGGATGGATGGATTATATTTTATCTTATTTATTTATTCACAGAATTTGTTCATTCTGAGGAAGTACATTTACTGAGAAGGACTGCAACTTAAAAGCAGAATCCACTGTTTGCATGCAAAAGGTTCCAGTTTCCAACCTTGGCATGTCCACATATACGTATAGCAGGAAATGCCCCTGGAAAAGCTACTGCCAGTCATTTTCCTGCAACCTAGTGCCATCTAGATGTGTAAACTATAACTTCCTTAACTCCACTATCCTCTAAGGGCATGACATTGAGAAAGAGTAGTGTTTATAATAATAGTGAACTAGGTGGATCGTTGATCTCTCCAGTGGTGTGATGGTTCATTTGGAAGTGCCGGTGCTCCTCATGACTGTCTTCACAGCCAGCTCCACTCTAGGAGAATCAAAAAATACAAGCAGAAGGATTGGTCCCCATTATTAACAAGTGAGCAACAAGTCTTTGCTCAGCTGCACATTCAAGACCAAACCACCAACAAATACATTGCATTATAGGATAGATAACTTGCACCAAAATACTGTTTCTGGGAAAATCCATTTCTTTCCCATCTACTGTGAGGACAGCAGCTAAGCTCAGATTAGTCTGAGAGGGTAGCAAATGATGTCGTCGTTCCTGCTGTTTAGATCCTGAGAGCGCTGATTCCACTTGCTCATTAAAGGCAACTTGAGATACTTCTGCATCTAAACTGCACTAGAAAATTTGGACTTCTTCATATAAAGAAGCTGTGGAGTTATTGTGGTGTAAAATGGCCTTGTTACCTCTGGAGCAAACCAATAGTTTCTAAATGGCTTGGGCCCTGGATACCTGAAGGACCGCCTCCTTCCATATGAACCTACCCAGCAGTTAAGATTTAGCTCGTGGGGCCTTTTGAAAGAGCCGTCCCTCAAGGAGGTAAGACAGATGGGTTGTAGACAAAGGGCCTTTTCGGCAGCTGCTCCCAGACTATGGAACACCATCCCAATTGAGATTTCTCTGGTGCTGACGCTGATGACATTTCGGCGCCAAGTCAAAACCTTCCTGTTCCAGAAGGCTTTTAATTGAAATAATATCAACTGTGGGTCCTGATTGCAATTTTTAGAGTATATATTTTAATTATATTTTAATTGTTTTATCTTTTTAATTGCATTTTAATTGTTGTAAGCCCCCCCCCCGAGACCTTTGGGTAGTGTGGGCGGCATATAAATTAAATTAAAGTAAGTAAGTAAGTAAGTAAGTAAGTAAGTAAGTAAGTAAGTAAGTAAGTAAGTAAACAAATAAATAAATAAATAAATAAATAAATAAATAAATAAATAATCCAGTGCCTATAGTACTATATCACATTTATAGCACTACAAAGTGTGAGTTTCAATGACATCAATATTTGTTTGTTATGCATTGTTTTTTCTATTAAAACACATGGTTAATTTACTAATTTGCTATAGTGTGTCCTCAGAGAAGATATGAGCCTCACTGTTGGCTAACATGTATGTGTAAGAATGGAGGTATCTATGATCCTGCAAATGGGACATGTACTTGTGGACTTGGTTGGACAGGAAGTTACTGTGAAAAAGGTTCTGTCACCTTCCATCTCCCTTCACTGGGACGGCTAGAGACGGCCCTTCTCACATACATTGTCACAACATGCATACAATTGTCATCAATAACTTGGCAGGATGATCAAGGTGACCATCCTTCAGTAGCTGTGGCTCAGTGCTCATTATGTTGTTGAACCTTTTTTCACTTGTATACCCCTTGGGAGGGGTGGTGATAGGACTCTACCCTCTTGTCTGCAGGACGCTTCTTCATCGCTTCTAGTAGCATTTCCGAGCACACCAGCCACCCAAAGGATTAAAATCCATAAATAATTTTGTTCCATTTTGTTCACCCCTGGGTGAGTGGTGGAACAAGAATGGACACTGCCCTGGAGTGAAAACTGATCGGTTGGGCTCTAAAGTGGTAGGTGGGGAGATAAGGAAGAAGCTGAGGCATTTCTCACTGCTCAGGATATAAATAAGCGACTTACACTGTTGGCATATATGCCTTTTCCAGCCATTTTTTTCACACGTACCCTTAAATGTCCTGGTTCGTACCCCTGTTCTAGTACATAACAGAATGGGAATCCATAAACATTTTGCAGATCTTGTTTCCTTATGACTTCTGTATTGAAAAAGTCTTGTTCATATTTTTGGAATAAATAAGAGTCTTTCTGAACTTCTTTCTCCAGAATATGCCCTGGGAAAATATGGCTCTGACTGTCAGCTAGACTGTGCTTGTCAGAATAATGGAATTTGCAACAGATTTACTGGCTGCTGCCAGTGCACAGAAGGTTATTATGGACATTCCTGCGAACATGGTAAGTAACCCACCAAGAGACTCAAGAACATACACCAAAGCCTGAACTTGGGGACATCAGTGCAAAAACCTAAAAATCAAGCAGAGCAAATGGTACCATGTGACTTAGGGTGGGTACCAGAAGCAACTTCCTAGTGGCATATTCTGACAGAATATGTTGTGATATCATTGTCCTGTGCAGTTCCGGGCCCCAAATCCAAATCATTTTGGGGGCAGGAAAATGCTCAGTGTCAGAAAAATAACAAGGTATGTTTTCCTATCCATTATGGAAAAGTGGGGAGAAGGAAAGAACTTGTCAAAGGAATAGCCCTTGTGACAGCCTTTATGGGTGTAGTTCTCTCCAGTAAAAGTGGTGTAGAGAAGCCATAAGGTCTCCTTAACCTTCCCTTCCAATCTCACCCCCCAGTTTTCCTATCTACTTTAACATCATTTGCCTTTGAACATGTCACTTCTCTTCTCAAGTAGTGGCAGACCATAGTTCATCATTCAGCCATTGCAGCAATTAAGAAAGTGATTTATCTTATCATAAATCAAACAACCATAGACAGAATTTTCATTTCACGTTGTGTTCGGCTGTCAAGCAGAGAAAATACTGATGGATGTGTGCAGGCATCTTCAAAGTTATGCGTAGCTTAGAAGACTGGAATGTCCATCTAGCTGATACCCCAGCTTTGTCCTCTCATTGTCCTCTCATCCTCTTCTGTGTCTAGTGTTTTGACTTTGTGGTGTTTGGGACATTTTTTTTCTAAACATTAAGAAACGATCCCTTGTACCTCAACCTTGGCCCTTGCCAGATCTCCTGTCTGACTTCTTTTACATCTAACTTAAGAGAGTTTGTGTTTCTAGAGAGCTTTGATGGAGGAAACAGCATGAGACTTTGTCTTCCAGCATGTTATGTTTTTTCTGGGAACTGTCGAGGGCTGACACAACTTTATGGTTACAATGGTTATTGTAATCTTCTGATATAATGTAAATATTTTGTTTCTCAGAGTGCCCCCCTGGATTTTATGGTCTTAATTGCCAATACCCATGCAATTGTGAAAATGGAGCAATGTGCCATGCAGCAACTGGGCAGTGCGTTTGTCCTCCAGGTTTCCAAGGCATGACATGTGAAAAAAGTAAGCACAGACCAAATTTCTATTTAAACCAGCTCAAGTACCAGGTTATTTGAGCACCATTTTAGCTCTGTTCAGAAATTCTTTATATTCAAATACCTTGTGGCCTTGCCATATAATTTTTGAACATGGGAAACAGTATGTATCATCACCTCTAGTAACAGACAGCATTATTAAATAAATATCATTTTAAGGAGTATTATTTAATAATATTATATTTTCTTTATTACAATAGAAATAATGTACAATATTTTTTATTACCTATTTCTTTGGTCTCGTTTGGTCTTTCTGTCTCTTGCATTGGCTTTCTTAAAAGAGAACTCTATTATTACTTAAGTCGTCCTACCATTTTTTTTAGGTTGCCCTCCTGGAATATTCGGTGTAAATTCTCAGTATCAGTGCGAATGCGAAGGATCAGCTCAGTGTGATTCAGTCTCTGGAAAATGCCTTTGCTCATCTGGAAGAACTGGAGACAGGTGTGAAGTTGGTAAGTTTATGGAAAAACAGAGACCTTTTTCTTTTTCTTGTTTTCCAATTTCCTGGTCATATGTGACAGTGTCCTGGCAAGTTTTAATTTTTAATTAAAGGCAAATCTTATATAAGGTTACTGTTTAAAGAGCACAACAAATACTCACAAATATCCCTGCCCTCAACGAAAACAGTATCTTGCCATATCAAGACATCCTGCTGAGAAAATGGTAAACCACTGAATGAGTTTTCAATCCTTTGTTGCCAGCTGCAATATTAACAGAAAAAGTGGAGATTGTGTGTAATTTTGTGCAAAACACTCCTTGCTGTGAATAAATCTGTATTTTGAACAAAACATACTTTTTGGGTAAAATACATTTTTAAGCAAAAATTACTTTTGTGAATATTTTTCAAAAAAAAGTGCTGCAACATGAGATAGGCACAAAAATTCTTGTAATCCTACCCAGCAAAGAAAAAAATTGAAATTTTTCATTCTCATGAAATGTGTGAATATGTCTAGAAAATGCACCTGCCAAAAAGCCCCAAAGGACATTTATTATCTTTTCCCCAAAATAGGAACTTCTGACTCTGCCAATACAAAACTAAGCCCAGTGCCACCTAGTGACCAAACAGTAAAATAACACAATCCACATGGCAGCTGTAAAAGCTGTTAATTTAAGGGGTGAACAAACAACAAGAAGAGGATCCTTAATATTGTTCCATCCAAACACTTTCCTACTTAAAATGACTCATTGTAGCTACTTTTTGCACCCACAAGGAGAAAAATAAAAGTTATCCCTTGTTGGATTAGGAAGCATTAAAATGCAGTACTGTATTTCACTGATAGTCTACAGTAGTACAATACATTGCACCTCCTCAAGACATTTTTATCATAGTCTCACTGCACTGTACTGTGCATATACAGTTGTGTTCAAAATTATTCAACCCCCAATGCTGTAAAGGGGTTTAGGGACTATAGTGTACATTTGGAATTGTATTCAGAATGAAATCCTACAAGGACGTTTTAAAGAACCAAATGCAACTAAAATAACATCAGTTGTTTATGTAATACAGTAGTAAATGTTTCTTTTGTGGTTTCTTCATTACCACAATTATTCAACCCCTTAAAGACTACCACTCTGAAGAAGAGAGGTTCATTCAGGTGTTTTCGATCAGGTATTGAAAACACCTGTGGATGTCACCGAGCACCAATCAAGCATAATAAGCACCAATTAGGCAGCTTTAAAATGACTGTGATACTCAGCTCCTTCTAGACATTTACTGGTGTGGTTACAAACATGGTGAAGTCAAGAGAATGGTCCAGGAAGACAAGAGAAGAGGTGATTTGTCTTCACAGGAAGGGCAATGGCTATAAGAAGATTGCAAAGAAGTTAAACATACCAAGAGACACCATAGGAAGCATCATTCGCAAATGCAAGGCAAAGGGCACTGTTGAAATGCTACCTGGTCATGGAAGAAAGAAGATGCTGACTTCGACTGCTGTGCGCTACCTAAAGCGTAGAGTGGTGAAAAGTCCCCGTGTGACTGCTGAGGAACTGAAAAAAGATTTGTCAGATGTGGGTATAGAAGTTTCAGCTCAGACAATAAGGCGCACACTGCGTAATGAAGGTCTCCATGCCAGAACCCCCAGGCGCACCCCCTTGCTGTCTCCCAAGAATAAGAAGAGTCGACTGCAGTATGCCAAAAGTCATGTGGGCAAACCGCAAAAGTTGTGGGATAGTGTTCTGTGGACTGATGAAACAAAATTAGAACTGTTTGGGCCCATGGATCAACGCTATGTTTGGAGGAGGAAGAACAAGGCATATGACGAAAAGAACACCTTGCCTACTGTGAAGCATGGCGGAGGGTCAATAATGCTTTGGGGCTGTTTTGCTTCTGCAGGTACAGGGAAGCTTCAGCGTGTACAAGGTACCATGAATTCTCTTCAGTACCAGGAGATATTGGATGAAAATGTGATGCAGTCCGTCACACACCTGAGGCTTGGGAGACGTTGGACCTTTCAACAGGACAATGATCCCAAGCATACCTCCAAGTCCACTAGAGCATGGTTGCAGAGGAAAGGCTGGAACATTTTGGAGTGGCCATCGCAGTCACCGGACTTAAATCCGATTGAGAACCTCTGGTGGGACTTAAAGAAAGCAGTTGCAGTGCGCAAGCCTAAGAATTTGACTGAACTGGAGGCTTTTGCCCATGAAGAATGGGCGAAGATACCTGTAGATCGCTGCAAGACACTTGTGTCAAGCTATGCTTCACGTTTAAAAGCTGTTATAACTGTAAAAGGATGTTGTACTAAGTACTAAGATTGAATGTCACTTGGGGGTTGAATAAAAACTAATAATGATGTGAGCACAGAAAAGACATTTGTGGTTATTTCATTATAAACTTAAGGTTATATTTACCTGACCTACAAGTGCCTCTTTCATGTAAATGTAAGCAAGATGACTGAATGATCAAAATCAATGTCAAAATGGCCAAAACATTCAATTTCAGTGGGGGTTGAATAATTTTGAACACAACTGTATATCAGGTCATTTTCTGCTTTCTAAGTGTGCATAAAAAGGTGAACGAGGAACTGCACAGAACATCTAGCTGAAGACATTAAAATGCTTAAAGGTTACTGTGTTCCTAGAATGGTGGACTGAACTCTGTGCTATTTACTGAAGGCAAGTATTTTTGAAATGTAGAGACATAGTGAGTGTTCTTTATTCCCATCTGCTCTGTCTAAATTCAAAGTAAACTTATGAAAGCTTTGCTAGTTTATTGGAGAGGAGGTTGGAATTGTTGATGGGATATAAAGAATATACAGTTGCACATGGTGTCTTTATTGTGTCTTTATAGGTAAAGGTAAGGGAAGAGGTAGTTTTTAGATTTTTCAGAAGCCTAAGGGCAGATTTTCATTGCTTAGTTTTGCATATAATACCAGTTCATGATTTTAAAAAATCTGCAAGGAATTCGCTAAATAGACTAGTTCTGCAGATGCAAGAGAAGGTAGTGGTATTGTCAGCAGTTTCCCAAGGGAATGGGATAAAATTGCCAAATATATTAGGGCACAGGAAGAGTTAATGGCACCCATAACATTTCTTTCTGTTCTTGGCTGTTTATTTGTGGGATGATCTTGCTTACCACTGGTCCAATGCTGCCATATCCTTTATCTCAAACAATGGGTTTGGAGTGATAGTATTCTCTCATTTAATGTTATTCCTACAAAATGCTGGTGGTGGTAATCTCAGCTGTTTAGCCAATGCTAGCAGGACTGCTGTCCTGCACAGTGCTCAAACTAAGCTTCAACATGAGGGTTGGACATTGCTCATACAGATAAGCCCACAATTTTTTAAGAGATTTCCCCCCCTTTTTTAACCTAGGCAATTCTACTCTGCACTGCCTTTCTCCTGGCCAACCCACTCCGTTTTTCAGAACTAGCTAAGTTGTAGTAGACAGGTAAGAATGCTAATACATTTTTATTTAGGTTGCCATATGATGAACTCAACAGAGAAAGTGCCTTGCTCTGCCAGGTCACTGGCGGACATCAAAATAGCCATTCACCCAATTAAAACGAGCAAGCAAATAAACCCCAGCATAAATGTCTAAATATATTCACAATTGTGCTATCACAATGGGCTCTAAGGCAAGGGTGGCTGATATGCAGCCTTCAAGCTGCATGCAGTCCTGGGGGGCTTTTACAGCACAGCTAGGCCTCCCCATTGCTCATGGTGGGAAAGGAGTCATTGGATTGCAAATCTGAAAAAGTGGACCTTGGCCTCTTCAAGATTTCCAACCCCTACTTTAAGGGCATCTTTCTTTTCTCTTCCTGCCCTGCTCCCTAATTATGATCTACTCTCCTTCCCACATTTTCTCTGACAATAGCTATAGTCAGAGAACTGTTAGTTCCCTGAGGAAAACTTCAGAGCTCCTGATACTTCAAGGCATTGTGAGCTTTAAATGTCAATTATGGTTTACACTGGCTGTAAACTCCAATGCTCTCTGCTGGAATGAATGAACCTGCATGAAACCAGCCTGACTATAAAGAAATGGAAGTAGTCAGCTGCTCACAAATTCAAGCTCTGCAATCCAGAGTAGAAGCAAAATGGCTTTAAGTGTAGCCAGTGTGAATGAGGTGCCCCAGAATGTTGGAAGCAAGAAGCTGGTGAAGCCCTGGACTTAGAAAAAAAAAAAGGGAAATGACTCTCTTCCTAGCTTGCTCAGCTCTGTGGTCAGGATTCCAACTCACTCCATTTTTCAGTGCTTGTGGTTTCAATGGGAGGAGCACACATTACAAGTGAGTAAGGCTACATGAATTGAGATAGCTTTTCCAGATACACATCTTTCTTATTTGTATTTAGACAACTGGGGAACACGAGGGGGGAGCTCACCCATATATACAGTATATATATTCTTTAAAAAGCAATATATGAGCAATATTTTCCACTCCTTGGGGGAAAAAAGTGGGGGAAGGGGAGGAGTGAGAGATTGAAAGTGGGAAAGAGAGAAAGAATAGAAGTCACTTTTATTTTCTTCTGAACAGCCAGTGCAAGCCCCAAAGCTTACAAAACTGTTATGGGGCTGGTTTTATTTGCATTTTTATTTTCAATTAGGCCCAGTTCATCTGTGACATAACCATAAGCAGCTGTGGCTGCGCAGCAGCTATAAAGATAAAAGGGCTGATTTTAATTTGAACTCTGGTAAAGCACCCATTAAACAACTATAATGTTAATTTTAAAAAAAGCAAGAGAATATGTAGCACATTTTTATTGGGTTGCCTCCCCCCCCCACTAAATTAACATTGCAGACTTTCAAACAGATGTCTAAAATTCACATTGTTATGAACATGAAAATGTGGTTATTACTTAAATTAAAATCAGGCCCTGAGGTGTTTGCATGAGCCTGTCTCATAACGTTTCCTTAATTGAAAGAGCTAAAGTGTCTGTACCTCACTAAAGAATTCTCTCACACATGGGGTGGTAATACTAGCTAGCCAGTGAATCATTCTTTCTTACATAATAGGTGAGATGGGGGAGAGAAAAGATCTTTTGTTTACTACAGTCCAGGTGAAAGTATCTATGGCAAGATGAGGAGAGGTAGAAAAAGAAAATCATTATTAACGTACACTCTGAAAACCCTCCCATTCTATATGCAAGGAATCACTAATAAAAGCTAGAGTAGAGACTCCATGCTCACAATTCTAAGCCACTGTGATATTCATTCAAGAAACAAAGCGCTATACAGACTTGTTAGTGCACCAGTTATTGTTAATTTGGTTGTTCTTCTTCCAAGGATTACCTTCTTGTGAGCCAGGAAGAGAACCTTCCTAGCTGTGGTGGCCCATTTATGGAATGCTTTTCCTTAAATGGCTCACTTGACATCCATTTCTAGGTTTTTTAAGCACCAGACAACGTTCCGTCTGTTCTCCCAAGCCATTTAAAAGGCCATTTTACTACTCCACTGTGACGCTTTTATGCCTTACAGCTTCTGCAACTTTTCTTTTTTTGATTGACCTTGTTTATTTGTCATACATTGCTTTCTGGTTTTAACTGGTTTGAGGCTGAGGTTTTGTTTCTTTAACCTGAGAGCAATATTGCCAAATGGTGGGCGCACAGCCAGCCTTAGAAACTGAGAATTTGGGTGGTTACTTAAGGTGCCAAGCTTGGGGAATGCCAAATTGAGCTGAAAGGCCACACAGGTCTGGTCAGTGAGGTTCATTGTGAGATTTTATATTACCAGCAAGACCTTACTGAATCTCTCTTGCCTTTTTCTTTTTAACTAACCATGAGAGAAAGCTTATCCCAGTACAATGGGCAAGTGTTTTTTCTAGGGAAGAAACAACTATATTAGATACTTGGATCGATTTTAATAGATATTGGTAATATGTGACATTCTGTAGGTTCGTACCGAATGCAGGTCTCCTTTCTACATCACATGCTCCCTGGCAATACATGTGCGATCCACCCACTGATGGCTTTTTGCTGGATGGATGAATACATTCAAAATTGGCCCCTGTGATTAAGAACTCCATGTGTTGTTGAAGAGATCTTAAGCGGAATGCCTGTAGTCCAATTCTAGCATGCCACGTTTTGTGTCAAAGATGATGCCAGAGATAACTGTGATAAACACAATGGCCGTTTGCTAATTAACTACTTCCTATTGAATCTAGCAAAGAAATCTCCTGTCATCATGATTCGTCATGCCAGAGCAGGCTATGCTGGAAGACTGGCATTCTTCTTTCATAGCTCCACATTTATATGCCTCCGGGTATATTTCCCTAAGCCTATTTCTTGTCCATTGGCTTTGTTAACACTTAACACTGCTCCTGCAATAAAAGCCAGTAGTATTATGGGTCAAACATATTGAGGTAGGGCCTAGGAGGCCTTGATTCAGATCCTGACTCAACTGAAACGCTTTTGTTTCTCTAATGCTGCTTTTGGAATCTGAGCAGCAAGCAGTGAATCGATCTATATCTGTGATGGCACAACTAAGCCTTTAATAGTAGATTAAACTTCCTCCCCAATTAATTGGGGAAGCTGACAAGATGAGGGGCCCCTGGGGGAGGGGATTCTGCTATGCAGGTCTGATGCACAGGCCCTCTCTTTTCTATTTCGGAATTGGTAGCAAATTTATTTATATAGAGCTTTATTTTCTACCTGAAGTTGGCAAACAGATCTCACTTCAGTAACTTTACTTTTTGTTTTCTTCCTGACAGTAAAGGAAAAAGTCAATAGTAAGAGACAGTCCTGAGCTCAGAGCATTGTATTTATGCCTTTTAGACCAAGTTCCTCTACCACAGTCTTCTTCAATCTGTTGCCTCGGCAAAAGTGTTAGAATAGAATGCTGCCTGAGGAAACTGTAGTCTAGCACATCTAAAGAGATAGGCCCTTAGAAAAGATGGCTGAGCCTTTATTTATTTATATGTTTGTTTATTTATATGTTGGCTTGGGCATATCATGAGAATGGCTGACGGCTGGATTCTAAAAGATCTCCTGTCAGGAGAATTAGTGCAGAGAAATCTCCCCAGAGGGAGACCACAGCTGTGATACAAGGATACCTGCAAGCAGGATCTGAAGGCCTTAGGAATGGACCTCGACAGATGGGAAACCTTGACATCTGAGAATTCAGCCTGGAGGCTGGTGGTGCATCATAGCCTCTCTCAATTTGAAGAGACATTTGTCCAGCAGGCCAAGGCAAAGAGGCAGTCCCAAAACCAGCAAATTCAGGGAGCTGGACAGGGGACAGATTGTATTTGTCTTCAGTGTGGAAGAGATTGTCCCTCTTGAATTGGCCTTCTCAGCCACACTAGACGCTGTTCCAAGACCGCTATTTAGAGCACGTTACCATAATCTCTTGTGACTGAAGGATGCCTACAATCCATCCATCCATCCATCCATCCATCCATCCATCCATCCATCCATCCATCCATCCATCCATCCATCCATCCATCCATCCATCCATCCATCCATCCATCCATCCATCTACTGACCTATTAGTGCAAAAGCTTTATTCTGGGTGGTTTAACAGGTAAAATCCAACCACATTACAAGCCTCTAGTGAGGATGCTACCAATTTCTTTATTATAAACCGGATCTTTAAAATTAATCATTTGCTTAATTGATTGAAAAGCACCTAGATTACTCAAATGCTTTTAAAATGCTGACTAATTGAAGAGACAGTTCAAATATTATTTTCTAGCATTCTTTCTTGTTTTTCCTCTTTCCTTTTGCTCTGATTTAAAGCTCCTCTTTGGGTAAGAAAGAAGATTAAATCCATGGAATTAAAAAACAATTAAAACTATGGAATTTAAAAAACTGCTGTTCTGGGTTACTATATATGTGTGTATTTTCCTTCCAGAGTGCAGACCTGACAAATATGGCCCTGATTGCGCTCAGCAATGCCAATGTGCCAATGAATCACAATGCAATGCATGGAATAGGAGATGCAGCTGTCTTCACAAATGGATGAGAACAACCTGTGAAGAAGGTAATGCAGGATTGTGCAGGAGACCACCTCCCTACACACACACACACAGAGACACACAGACACACAGACACAGACACAGACAGACACACACACACACACACACACACACACACAAATATGTTTATATGCAGGGTGCTAACTTGAATGATCAGCCTCGAAATGAAGTTAGCAGAAAGGGTATCCTTAGATCATACCTCCGCTCGGATCATACTTCCTTACTATTAAAGAGCAGGCCAGGTAGGTGGGGCTCGGCAGCCTTGGAAGGCAGCCCGTCTAGGAGAAGGAAAACTCTAATTTCAAACCTCCACTGCCTTGTGGCTATATCCACTGATGGAAAAGGCTTTAGGAGTTAACCTAGAGGCAAAATCTGGAGCTGGAGTCCCGAAGGCAGTTCGTGTCATTCTGCCAACTCCTGTGACGTTGCTGGAACCAGTTGTATTGGCTCTTGCCTTTCCATTGGACCATATCAGCAACGTGGAGAGGGGGGAATCTGCTGCTTGGGTAACAGCCTATCCTCCATATTACTTTACCCAGGCTTCATGCTCTGCAGAGGACACTCCTTGATTCAGAGCATACCATAGTTTCTTGAGACTGAAGGATACCTATGTATCCTAGATCAATGGTTCCCAACCTTGGGTAATCTAGGTGTTCTTGAACTGCATCTCTCAGAAGCCTTCAGCATTGGCTGTGATGGCCAGGGTTTCTGAGATTTGCAGTCCAAGTACACCTGAGTTATTCAAGGTTGAGAATGGTTGTCCTAGACTAATGCCACTTCAAAGTTAGGAGTGATACAGCCCAAACAATGCAGTGCACAAAATGATGGAATCAGGGTGCTTGGAAAAGGGCAACCAAATGGAAGGCTACTCTTTCTCCAAAGAAGGTCCCTAATAACCCTGGTTTATGCATTTGTAATCTTGAGGGTTGACTATTGCAATGCTCTTGTGGGGCTGCCCTTCAAAGCAGTTTGGAAGGTCCAAAGTGCAGTGGCCTGGTTGGTCACAAATATGTAAGATGTGACCCTCTCTCGCCTGTACTGGCCTGTTTGTACTGGCTGCCATTATGCTTCTGGACCAAATTCAAGATGATTATGTTAACTCATAAAGTGCTGTATGGTTCAGAATCTTGCTACCTGGCACAATGCCTCTCCTTCAGGTCGACCTACCTCCTGCCCATCCCAATCTTTGATGTTGCAGCTGGCCATTCCAAGGGAGACCCAGAAATCTTCAACCAAGAACCGGACCTTCTCAGTAGTGGCTACCTCACTATGGAACTCCCTTCCAGTAAAGGTGCACCAAGCCTCCACCCTCTTTAGCTTTAGGAAACAAATCAAAATATGACTTTTTACCCAAGCTTTTTTTAATGCTTTGATTCTCTTTAATTTAATTTTCTCAGTATCTCTGTGATGACCCTGGATTGATTTGGGGTTTCGGGGGTGTTTTTTTTTGTATTTTTTTACTGTTTAGTGTTCAGTTACCCACTCTTATTTCTGCCATCTTGAGACTTGGGTAATGCTCATTAGATAATGGGGTTTTGGTTAGATTGTTTTTTTCTTCTTACGATTATTGCTTTTAACTTTGTTTCTATATGTCCATTTAATTTTGTGTACACACCCAGAGTAGTGGCTTGCCACTATAGTGGACCCTCGACTTACAGACGGATCGACTTACAGACTTTTCAAGTTACAGATTTCTCTGGCCGCAAAATTTAGGTTTGACTTGCAGCCGGAGAATCGACCTACACAATAGGGAAAAAACCCCCAAAATGGAACAGAAACAGAACAAAAACGGCTGGTTGCAGATTAATCAGTTTTCAATGCGCTGTAGGTCAATGGAGCCTTGACCTTCAGACTTTTCGACCTGCAGCCACCGTTCCAATGTGGATTAATTCCGTAAGTAGAGGGTCCACTGTAGCTGGGTGGGGTATAAGGTTAATAAACAAATGAATGAATAAATACATACTTGTTCAAGGACAATATATTTCAACATGACAGATGCTGAGGGAAATGGAAGCAGAAGTTTCCCTTTGTCTCCTGTTTGTTGGTCCCATGGTGTTAATAATTGCCAGTCTGCTGGTAAAAGGGGGGTGCAGAACTTGGAGAACATATATTATTAATTCATTAGATTACTACAAGATAAACTGTATAATCCATGCCATGTCTCGTAGGATACATGTAATCATCTCCTAAGCATATTTACCTATAATTCTCCAGGTCACCCTCCAGACCTTCCTTCTCATGAAGAAAAACCACAGGAGAAAGAGAATGTGTTTCCAGGACTTGCCACAACAGGAACACTTGGACTAATAAATGAACTGTTTTATATCCACAGACGGTATTTGACTTTGGAAATGAGAGCTCCTATTCATTTCAGCTTGAACCGTACTGAAAAATTCACACTTCTTCATGCAAGTTCACAGCGTCCATTAAGTAGCTGGATCCTTTCTGAAACTGTTTAGCTCTTTTCCGTTTATTTATTCTTGACCTCCTGCTTCCTTCTGATTAATCCACTCTCAGTATCCTTCCCAAATGTTAGTGCAGCTCCCCCCCACCAACATAACCACAAACTAAAGAAATTTTCTCATCCTTTTCATCAACCATCTATTGGAAATATATTTATTTGAAGGACTGCAAGCCCATGTTTGCTAAAGAAACTCAAGCAAGCAAGATCTCAATGTTATTCTCTCGCCCCTCCCCCATAATTGTAGTATAATTCACTAAGATGCCTTGGTATCTTTTTCAAGCACAGTTATTTATGATGTGCTTACACGAGCAATGTGTTTTCAGTGGCTATTGTCCCAACAGGAACGGATCCTCGGCGGTCATAAAAGAGACTTGTGCCCCAGTCTGCAAAAGAAGTAGAAAAGGATAAAAATCCCACTCACCAGATAAGTAGACAATCTGTAGGCTGCTATTCAGTCTGTAGCTTACAAGATCTGCTAGAGGGGCATAGGATTCCTGCAGGATCATCACCCACAATCTGATATGAATAAATGAATTCACCATCCAGTTTAAACTTGTTAAGGTTGAAATCCTTACCATTGAGTAAGCTGGACTGAATGCAATGTAACTTGCTTCTAAGGAGACACAGACCAGGATCTGTCACACTGTACATTGAAAATGGGCAAAACGTGGACTTTTAGAGGTGGTTGGGCTGCACCTCTGATCAGCTTTAGTCACTGTGTTGTTGTGTTTAGTCATGTCTGACTCTTTGTGACCCCATGGACCAGAGCACACCAGCCCTTTCACTCCACATTTCCCAGCAGGATTCCAACCATTTGTTGTTGTTTAGTCATTTAGTCGTGCCCCACTCTTTGTGACCCCATGGACCAGAGCACACCAGGCCCTCCTGTCTTCTGCTGCCTCCCGGAGTTGGGCCCAATTCATGTTGGTAGCTTCAATGACACTGCCCAACCATCTCATCCTCTGTCGTCCCCTTCTCCTCTTGCCTTCACACATTCCTAACATCAGCGTCTTTTCAAGGGAGTCTTGTTAATGTATACTGTGAGTTGAAGTCCAGCAGTATTTGAAAAGGTACATTTTGCATGCCGCGGCTGTAAATAGATCTTTTGATATGAGGGGAAGGATGTATTTGAAACTGGCTTTGAGTGAGCAGAGCTACCCA